>NC_056732.1:1365626287-1365638787 GCF_019279795.1 Protopterus annectens | reverse complement strand
TGGAAATAATGGTAAAACTTGGCTAGACTTGTAAGGGCGCTAGAGTTGTTAGCCTAGTAACTTCTTATGATCCTATGATCCTATATATGTATATATTGAGAGAGATATAATGTGGAAAACTGGATAGTCTACTATAACATGAAGGTATGAAGCCTAGGCCTACGAAGAAATATAGATGTACAAGGAACATCCAGTAATCATTGGGAAAATGTGAGGAAAACCCTTCAAGCATGAGTAAAGAAAAAAATAACAGGTACACTCTCAGCCAGACACAACCTGTCCCATGGGATCACAATGAATAGCAACTGACTGCACAGCTTACTCTAAAATGACCCAGCAGAAATAAAATTGATCCACACACGAATGCAGCAGCTGCCAATATCACAGCCCAGACAAATTAAGTTAACAACTTATTAGACAGCACACAATTGTCTATGATTAAGAGAAGGAGCAAACTCCACACTAGTCTCCCACAGCATCCTGTCAACTGTTCAAGCCCTCACAGAATCCCCAGTCTTTGCCTCATGTTTTTTTAGGTTTGTTCATCATATTATTGCAGTTATCAAAAACTCATGGATGACTGAAATCACAATATAATACCAGACAACTGAATTCTATAAAACATAGCCTGCAGAAAATCTATGCCAAGCAAATCTACTGTTTAACCAACTTTTTTAAGTTTATATGCCAACATACAAATATTACCATTTAGAGACCAGTTGGCATAATGGTTAAAGTCTTTGCCTCCCATGTGCAAAGAACAGACTTTGATCCTGACTTCTGACCAATGTCTGTTTGGAGTTTGCATATTCTTCCTCTGTCTCTGTGGGGCTCCTCCCACCTCTGAAAGACATGTTTAGTTTTACCATCTTAAAACTCACCAATGAATGGAGCTGTGGGCATCAGCACAGACTCTGCATGGTGCCCTATGGGGGAAAATTGCACAGACCAGTCACTTTGGGCATCTACTGTGGTGTGCAGTATCCTCAGGATAGGATAACATGGATTTCAGACTGCATGCCATGGCAGGGCTAGCAACTTGATGGTGTAAATATATGACTCTAGATGATTTGGTCATGTTGACTAATGTCACCAAAATGGACATGAATAGTTACCGGTGATAAGTGGGATGAGGACCTGGCTAACTCTGACCTACACCAAGGAGAGATGGTAATGGCGGGAGAGGTGTATGCACCCCTATTGGCCAGTGTGTGTCTGCCATAAAGCCTAGCAGCCCTGGGTCAATAAGCTACTGGCCAGCCAGTGTCTAGATGCCCCATCTAGGTTACCTGGGAAAGCTATGCTGAGTGAAAGCTGGATGTAAAAATAATCAACCTGCAAAACATGAACTGAGAATTACACACTGACGTCCCACTCACCAGGCTGAACAAGGAGAAGGTCACTGTAAGCTGCCTGTCAGGTGCCAGGATCCGCCACATAACACAAGCACTCAGGTCACTCCAAAGCAAGTACAAATATGACTCCATCATTGTCCATGCTGGTGTGAATGACCTGAGATGTACCTCCCTGGACTACATGAAAAAAGACATAGAGGAGCACTTTGATCATGTAGCCCAGGCCGGTATGACCCTGACCTTGAGTAGCATCTTACCCTCACCAAGAATGATGCCACAGTACAAAGACAAAATGATCAATTTTAACAATTGGCTAAAGTACTGGTGTCATTCAAAGGGGATCCAGTGTCTGTCAGCCTGGGATGACATGCTCGACAAGCCACATTGCTTCACTAGGGACGGCTTGCACCTGTCACCCCTGGGTTTTTGAATACTGGCAAAGGCTCTTGCCTCCCCCATAGTGCCTTTTTTAGGAAAGGCTCAAAAGACAAACCCACCTCCATAGACAACACAAAGGAAAAAAAGCTAAGGGTAATGCTGCTCAACACCAGAAGTCTAAACCTCAAGATGCACACACACAAGTCTCTCCTCAGTATGGAGAATATCGATATCTGTGCAGTAACAGAAACCTGGTTCAAGGCTCCTGAGAGCACCCCAGCACTAACAGTTTATACTTCATACCATGCTTTCTGGCCCCAAAACTCGGACCAAACCACAAAAGGAGGAGGAGTATCCATATTTATCAAAGATACCCACACCTCCAGGTTAGTGGCACTGCACGAAGCATCGGAAACCATCCATGTGGAACTAACAGTGGGCAAAACTGCCTTTCAGTTTGTAGCCTGCTACAGACCACCCTCCCAAATACAGGAACCTCACTCGGCTTTCCTGAGAACACTGGCGAATATGAAGGTCTCTCCAAACACCATTATATTGGGTGACTTCAACTACCAAAACATTGAGTGGGAAAACTACTCAAGCCCAAACACCCTCACCCAATGGTTCCTAGAATTTATAAACTCAAATGCTATAGAACAACTGGTCACCACTCCCACAAGAGGGGAAAACATATTGGATCTGGTCATCACCAACATGGGGTCTCTATGTTCCACACCAGAAGTATACCCCTCATTGCTAAGATCAGACCATAAACAAATCTCACTGTCATCCATATTCCATCCCCACCCCTAGCCAAGGAAACCACGGTGAAGAACTTCTCAAAAGCAAACTTCACACTTCTCAAAACCGAGGTGGAATCCTTCAAAGCCCCTGGGCCAGTGGAAAATACGGCCCAAAATGCAGAATCCTTTATAAAAGCATTGTATGGACACCTACAGGAATTGCATGGAGCATGCTATCCCAAATAAAACCAAGACTCACTCCTCCAAAGGCAGGAGACATGTCTGGTGGACCTCGGCCATAAATAAGCTATACAACAGAAGGAGAAAGCTACTACATGATAGAGCAAAATCCCAAAAAGGGAAGGCGTCTCTGATCAGTACTAGCAAGAAACTACGATCCTTCATAAAATCATCTAAGGCCAGCTTCGAAAGAAAAATTGCACAAGACACTAAAGATAATCACAAGGCCTACTTTAGTTATATCAGAAACCTGTGAGGCAACTCCCAGATATGCTCTGAGTTAGTGCAAAATGACAAACAATACACTGAACCCACAGACATTGCAACATCCTGGCAGAAAGGTTCAGTGCAAACTTCTCCCCCCCCCTTCCCCCCAAACGAGCAAATGTCTATCCCAGCAGAGTGTAGCCTTCCTGAGATCACAGATGCACAGGTGAGAGCTGCCCTCTCCAAAGCAAAAAAACACAGCATCAATGGGACCAGACGGTGTCCTGGGCTGCGTCTTACATGAGCTCCAAGAAGAACTAAACCCTCATATAAAGTCACTATTCAATCTCAGCCTTACTACAGGATATGTACCCAAGGAATGGCGTACAGCAACAGTGGTCCCATTCCACAAAGGTGGTGCCACAACAGACCCCGGAAACTATCGCCCTATAAGCCTGACTAGCCTGGTCTACAAAGCTATGGAGCGTATCATCATGGAAATCATAAAAAAAGACATTGGGAACCTGTAGACACTGGATCCTACCCAATTCGACTTTGTTAAGGGCAGATCTTGCCTCTTGAACCTCGTCGACTTCTTTGAAACAGTTACCAAAGCCATAGATGAAGGGAAGGTAGTCCACACAGCCTACCTGGACCTCGCAAAAGCCTTCGACACAATACCCCACTCGGGCATCATAAATAAGCTCACCATCTTAAATATCAACCCCTATGTCACACGATGGGTTGCAAACTGGCTCAGGGATAGAACCCACATGGTCAGAATAGCAGGTGCCATGTCAGACTCTAACCCAGTTACAAGTGGCATCCCACAAGGCTCAGTCCTGAGACCTCTCTTGTTCGGTATATATTTCTCCGATGTACAGGCTAACACGGGTGGACTATGGCTGACCAAGTCCGCAGATGACTGCAAACTGGGTGCCGTAATCGACTTACCGGCTTACACAAGCATCCTCCAAAAGGGTCTCACAGAGACTGATAACTGGTGCCTAAAGCTAAATGCCAAAAAGTGCATAGTCATCCCCTTTGGGAAAAACAAAGTGCCCACAAATTACCACATAGGTGGTAATCCATTAAGTATGGAAGAAGTAATTAGGGACTTGGGGACCCAAGTAGATAGCAATCTCTCCTTTGACAACCACGTTGCCAAAGTGGTTAGAAAGACCTTCTATATAGCCCACCTTATCACGAAAGGGTTCACATCTAGATCAAGAGAGGTCATTGTGCCCCTCTACTCATCACTTATCAGGCCCATAATTGAGTACAATGCCCCATTTGGGATGTACCTTACCCGACACCTGCAGCAACTGGAAAGACCCCAAAAGTATCTCATCAAGAGGATCAAGGGGCTCATACAGATGCCCTATGCAGCTCGGCTAAAGAAACTCCAGCTCTACTCAGTTGCGTACCGCCTACTCAGGGCGATCTGTGTCTGATGTATAAAGCCATGTCCAACCCAGAATTAATGGACATGCTTCACCTCAGGAAATCCAAATCCCTTAGAGCTGCACACTCCAGGGACTTGAACCTCAGCACAGAAATAAATAGGACATGCTGGAGGGACAGATTCATATCCCAGAGGCTCCCCTCACTCTGGAACAAAAATCCCAATCCATGTTTGGCAAAGCCCCTCACTGACCCTCTTCAAGAGAAATCTTGACGAGTGGATGTGAGATTGTACGTTTACCCCTGGGATCTCTTTTGTGTCCCTGCTTGACAGAGGTACAGTAAACTAACCTTAAAAGGGATATCTTCTGTGACCTACTATACAGAGGCACAGTCAACAAATCTAAAAGGGTGGTGAAAGCCAAACACACTCTGGCTAGGCTTATAAATGCCCTAGGGCAGATAGCCTAGTATCAACCTATGAACCTATGACCCTATGAACACTTAATGTAGGTTCACTGACAGGATACAGCTTGGAAGTGGACGACATGATGAGAAGGCTGGAAATTTCCTGTATCCAAGAGACAAGATGGAAGGTCATTGCAGCAAACCCACATGGCTTGGGATCCAGAATCTACTACTCAGGAAGGGGACAGAATAGAGATGGTGTGGAAATTGTGGTGAGAGAGAGGCTTCAGAAGGCAGTGAGGGATATCATCAGAATTAATGACAGACTCATGGCAATCAGACTCCAGTGTAATGCTAGGGCAGCATTTATAATCTTAGCCTATGCCCCACGGGTTGTGATAGCGAGGAAAGACTGTATTCAGACAGCAGTTGCAGGACCTACATGATAAAGTAGGATAACCTAAATTGGTGTTGATAATGGATAACTTGAATGCACATATCGGAACAGACGAACAGGATATGAGGACTGCATGGGTCCACATGGGTTAGGCAGCAGCAATAAAGAAGGAGAAGCCATTCTAGATTTCTGTCTGGCAAATGGTTTGATAGTTGCTAACACAGGGTTCAGAAATTGAGATAGTCACAAGATCACATACAAGAGTAGCCAACATGCATCTCAGGTAGACTTCCTCCTAATAAGGAAAAGGCACTGGGGTAGAATCCATGATTTCAAAGTCATCCCCAGTGAAACAATAGGCCCAAGCATAAACTACTGGCTGCCACAATCAACTGCAAGCAGTGGTCAGAGAAGGCTCTAAGGTCAACAGAGACCAGGCTGATGACCTGGAAGTTGACTGAAGAGAAAGTACAATAGCTCAAGGAATTACTCAGGGCTCTAGCACCCTAAGAAGAGGGGGAAATAGGTGGATTTGAAGAAGAATGGCAGTGCCTAAAAAACAATATGTGTTATGACTACAGAACAGATACGTGGCTGGGCCAAGTGTGGACATAAAATACATAAGGAAAGCTGGATGTGGAATGTAGAAGTCTAGGAAGTAATCAAAAGAAAGAATGAGTGCAGGAAAAAAAGGAGATAGAAAAGACTGGCCAGGCTAAGAAGGAATACTGGTTGGCTAATAAAGAAGCTAAAAAAAAAAAAGTTGCAATAGCAAAGAATAGGGCATCGGAGGCACTCTACCTGCTTCCTGAAAGTAACTCAGTAGTTGGTAAAAAGAAACTATATCAGGTTACAAGCAAAGACAAAAAGATAAAGAAGATAGACACTCTTCATAAGGGATGCCAGCAACAACCAGCTCAATAGTCCATAGACATCAAACACCAATGGAAGGAGTATTTACAGTAGCTTCTGAATAAAGACAACACCACAGACACTGTACTGCCCCAGAAACAGCCTACAATGAGAGAAGAAGAGGAGCTCACCCTTGAAGAAGTAAGAATAGCACTAAGGAAAATAAAGTCAGGGAAAGCAGTAGGATCAGATGAGGTCACAGCAGATATAATGAAGATGCTGGGTGACATAGGGGAGAAATAGCTCTTGAGGGTACTCATAGCAGTGTGGAGAGAAAGGCATATCCTGGATAACTGGAGAATAAGCATACATGTGCAAGTGCACAAGAACAAAGGGAACATCCACAGCTGTCTATCTATCACATTGCATGAAAGTTCTGGAGATGGTGATTGATAAATGGATACACAGAGTAGTCAGATGTAAGAATGGAAATGAACAGTTCAGATTCAGGTCAGGGTGCAGCACAATTGACCCAATGTTTGATATGAGTCAGATAGTTAAGAAGAAGCTAAAGGTGAGGAAAGAGTCCAACTGGGCATTCCTAGACTTGGAGAAAGTATATGTCAAGGTCCCAAGATAGCTAATCTGAACAGTACTGTGGTGGTTCAAAGTCCCAGAAACATTAGTAGAATTAATGCAGGCTGCTCATACTGGTGATGGACTACATTAGCAAACAGGTTGGAGGGGACAGATGAACAAAGTTACTGTATGCAGACAATGTGGCATTGCAGGCAGACTCTGAGCAAGAACTTCAGCAAAGGATAGGGGAATGGAATGGAAAACTGAAGGCACATGGGATGAAATTAAGCACTGATAAGACAGTGGTAATGGAGACAACTTGGGGAAATCAAAAGAAGCTGAGAATTGAGATAGAAGGGAAGATAGTAGAACAGGTAAATAGCTTCAAGTATCTAGAAGGGTTGGTTAAGGAAAAGGGAGGTCTGAATTAAGAGGTCAAAGCTAAAATCAGAGGAGCTGCTAGAGTCTCAGGTGTACTCTATGACAGAAGAATGCTCCAGAAGCTGAAAAGTAAGGTGTGCAAGACAGTGATGCAACCAGTACTACTGTATGGTACAAACATCTAAACAGTAAAGGCAGAGCTGATGAAGAAGCTAGAGGTGATGGAAATGAAGTGCCTGCAAAGGGTGGTAGGATGCACACTATGGGACAGTCAAAGAAATGAGGACATAAGAGCAGAAGCCAAAGTAGCTCCAATTGTAGAAAAGATCAAAGAGAACAGATTGCAATGGTTTGGAGATGTGCAGAAAAGCAGAATACAATCTGGTGAAGAAGAATTGGGACAGACCAGAAGAAGTTAAGAGGAAACAAGGACATCCAGCAAAGAGATGAATGGATTGTCTGAAAGAAGATCCTCAACAGTCAGGCATGAATGTGGAAGAAGGCAGGAGTGTGGCATTGAATGGAGAGAGATGGTGACAGTTAACACAATACCTCAACCCCATGTAGAAAATGAGAAAAGGTGACATGATGATGATGATACAAGTATTATCAGTGTTGTTCATAATTTTCTCTCTCAATAGGCTGAAAGGTATTTTCAAAGCCTACCAATCACCCCCTCTACTCATTCTGTCACCCAACTGCATGTGAGGGGTGAATAAATAGCAAGGAATGTTCTACTTCAAACACCATGAACAGATGCATAAGATATGGAACAGCAGCAAGTACTACATTCCCAGATCCATAAGACTAGCTAAATACTCCTCAACTTAAAACTCACGGCTGATAAAATTAAGTAAGTGAAGGTTAGCTGCCACTATTGATGTAAAAAATGTGGCAAAAAAAAGCAATAAAAAAACAACGCCCTCTGAGGAATTCCATCAGAATGCCAAAACACCTGTGAGAAAAGATACAAATCCCATCCAGAAGGAGAAACATCACCGACCTTTGCCAAGGCACATCCCAGATGAACCTAATTGTCTCTCTACATTTCTTAAATTTTGAACTGTTAAAAGTAATGGCAAAGTTGTCATCTCTTATTTTAATTGACCACAAACAAGCAGATTCCTTAACTGCTATACTTGACAGCTGCTGGTGTGTGCCCAGATACAGGCAACAAATACTGGAATGAAGTACTTGAGCCTGCATGGCACTGCCTTGCTGACCTGCATCAGTGTCAGGGTGAATGAGTCTGTTTTTAGCTCCACATAAAAAAGAAAGTTACAGAAAAATTGTGAAGTACTGGCATGATTGCAGGAAACTGATGTATAGACAAACGTTCAACAAGGCTGTGAATGATGGGGATATTGAGCTTCACAAAAAGAGCAAGAGACATATATGAGATGAATATTTTGAAAGAAAAAGATGTTACAGAGACTAAAACAGTTAGTGAAAGGAAAGAAAAAGGAAATAAGTCCTTTTTCAGGATATCATCTAAAGTATAACGAAAATATAAAACATCAGAAAGGGTATTCAGAAATAGTTGAATTTTTAAGAAAAATGCATAAACAACAGGGTAAAAGGATAGAAATATGAGGAGGGTGAAATGCATAAGAAATGAAATATTGCAATATTTTAGAAAATGTGATTTAGCCATGAGTAAAGACAGAAAAACACAAAACTATGAATAGATGGAATAGGATACAAAAAAATGGAAAAACAGAGAAAATAATGTTTCTTAAAAACTATAAAAAATGATGAAAAGGGGAATACAGAATGATATGAGTATATTTCATAAAATGATATGGAAAAAAGGAGAGGAAGCATAAATAAACAGTCACCTGTTACTTTTATAACACTGATTATAAAATAACTATGACAATATCTCAGAAGAGGTTTTAGGTAGTTATTAAAGAAATAATATAATATATATAAATAATATAGGATGGAGTACATGGAACAAAAAGAAAAACAAAAATATTAAAGTGATATTGATAAAGAAGTAATGAATGGAATTAGAATGGATTGCCAGTTATGGGACACATTAAAAGAGAAGGAAATCACAAGGAAAGGAATTGGGGTTATTAGAGACATATTTGAAAGGTGATGGGGAAAATTCTCAAGGGGTGAATAGGAAATAAAACCAAAAAGGAGAAGGGAGTGCAACAATGCTGCTCAATGTCTGCAGCGTGAATCTATTTAGTTATTAATGCTGTAATAGGGAAAGCAATGAGTGAGTAAGGAAGCAGGAATGGTGCATTAATTTAAAGTATGTTTAGCAATATTATTGAGCTATGTGGACAATTTAGTGTTGATGGTATGAAATAATGTGTGGATAAAAATGATTATGAAGGAATTTTAAAAATTATTACAAATTGGGAGTTTTTGGTTTGAATAAAAAACATAAATAAAAACTATATGGCAAAGAACAGATAGGTGGTGTGTATTTTTGCAAGAAAAAGGATAGAAATATTAGGTGTAGCATATGGAAAGAATATTGCTGAAAGGCAATGGAAAGTATTTTTTAGGTAAAATAAAGAAATAATGCTTCTTGGAGGCCATATATTGTTATATTTCAGGAAAAATATACCTTATCATTGATTGATTCATTGAGTAGTACTAGGCTAACTGCCCTTGTGAGCCATTTTCAGCCTAGCTAGTTACCCCATGTGAAAATCAAACCCTGCACATTGTGTTTGTAAGGTAAACACCTTAACCATTAAGCTAACATCTCACCCATTTAGCAATCTTAGGGAAATTAGGGTGCATGGGTGCTTTTGTCTTTTCTATTGAAAAATATAATTGTTATAAACTGTATTTGGAATTATATGAGTTTCATGATTAAATCCTACAAGAAGGAGGTTATATATGATGAATATTAAGAATGCAATTTAGAATTAATAAACCCTATAATGTTACTCGCCTCTTTAGATTTACTCTGTGTATTGAAGATCATGATACATGAAAAGAAAGTTTAATTGTAAAATAGTGAATGTAATCTAAGGAAAAAGAAACATCTCCAAAAGAAGGAGAACATTAAAATATTACTGCAAAATGAAGGAATGGGAAGTAATAAAAGATGAAGTACAAGAAAATTGAAAATAATGGTATAATGTTGTACTGAAAAATGCATTATATTTACCCATATGTTACATTTTTTGAGGTAAGTAAAAAGGCAATGGAGGAGATATAGAGAAGGATGCAAGGGCAGTGGGAATGTCAATATTTTAGTGATTTTCTTTAAATAAATTACTAGTGAAAGAGCTTATGAAACACAACAGTATAATGAAAAGAAATAATGTATGTCCAGACGAGGAGACATTGAGCCATTCTGTATTGTAGAATGCCCTAGGACAGATGAGATTTGGGGAAAAAGTAAGAAAATATAAATTAATGAAAATGCTGAAAAAGTGTCAACAGAAATGATTTTGTATGATGAATAGAATGTAAAAATGTGAAGAGAATAACAGAGCAGGAAGTTATTTACCTGTGTCCTGTGCATGTGTTTGCAGAAAGCAAGATGCACTGAGTTTTATATAACAGGAAATCAGATTTAATGATATGTTAAAAAAATAAAGTTTTCCTAGTGTGAATCTGCATTAGTTATATAGGCAATTCTGTTGAAAATCTGGATCTGGAGGATGGAGGTGTACTGGAAGAAGAACTTCAAGCTGTTTTGGAGGATAAACTGTGCAGGAAAGTCATTGTGAGCAGCCTTGCTGATGATGGATTACCTACTCAAACTTTGTTTAAAATAATGGAAGAGAAGGAGCCGTGTAATGAGACAGCACAGCTCTGCTCAGATGTAATAAAACGAGTGTCAGAAAAACAAGCAGAAGTTATACTGTATGTACACCCTACAGTTTGCAATTAGATGTAGTTTATGAATAGACAGTGATGCAGGAGCCTGACAAAGAAATTTGAACAGTTGGGTGAAGCAGGTACACAGGAAGTATAGAAATGTAGCAGTAACTGAAACAAAACTACAAAAACTAATTGCTGAAAACAGACAAATGATGGTCTGGATTACTTCTCAGATTGACTGTTATTTTATTTGGTACAGTGTTATTTTACCTATTGGTTTTATAGTTAAATGTGCATTCTGTGATACATTTAAGGAATGAATGTCTTTGCAATATGACTTTAGAAATGTTTGCCTTAATGCATATTTCTTAGCCAAGACTGAATTAAAGAAAGATGTATACCCCTGAATAAATACCTGCCCATATCTGGACATTTAATGCAGAAAAGAAGAAAATTAATTTACAATTTAGGACTTATATTTTTAATGAAAAAGATAATAAGGCAGTATTTTTAAAGCAACATAAAGAATGCATAATATCTCTAAAAAGTATGATGATTATAAAATCTGGAATGGGGTGTGTGACATATGGCTGCTATTAGATGAAAACATGAGGAAATACATCACCAACCCTGTTTTGTTACTACAAATGGGGTATCTTGTATCTGTCATTACACTGGTCACTCTAAGATGTGATATTTTTGTGAGGATGCTACACACTTGGGAAATGACTGTAAAAAATGTTTCTGCAGTCAAAACAGGAAAAATGTTATTAAAATAGACTGACACAAAGAGAAAGGGGGATTTTTCATTGTTTTCCATAAATATCAATAGCCCTACTTACATTGAAAGAGGCATGGCGGTGTTACAATGGCATTAAAATATAAAACAAACATAACATGTTTTATATGGTTGCTTGAACTAAGGCTAAGTAGACATATTATAGTGTTTACCACATGAAACATTCTCAGAAATTGCACTATCCATAAAAATAAATGACAGTTTTACCATTACCACCTTTACAGTTATAGCCAGAAGATTACAGTTTGTAAAATAAAAGGAAACTTAGCAGGGTTTACTGTAGTATATCCCAGTTCACTTAAGCAAGAAAGAACAATGCTTCAGTATATAAAAAGTATGCGATTATAAATATAAATACTATTATGATAGATTTGAATTAGAATAAAGACAAAAGAAAATGAAAGACAGGTATGGATGTAAATATTTGAAAATAAATAAAACAAATAAATGAAAACTGGAGAGGAAGCGGAATATATGCATATCAGTGACAATGTTAAAACAGTAATTGATCTTACTGTGTAAAGCATGCATTTGCAAGAAACTGTAAATCAGAGAAAAATGATGGCAATTCAGGCTGTAAAGCTGCTTGATTAAGATTTGGAAATAATATCGAAATTATACAAGAAGGAAACAGCTTTAGAAAGCTTACTGGCTTTTGTAATTATTTAGAATTTTTTTAAAAATCAAAGTAATTTATTTTAAAAAACATATAGACATGAAAAATGTTTATGATAATTAGAATGGTGAGCAGTGTATAAAAATAACGCTGAAATAAATGAGGATATCATCCACTAAAGATAGGTACTGGAACTTATGTAAAAAAATGCAAAAAACTAAATACCAAGACCACCACAGTGATAAGCATAAACACAAATGATTTAATAAAATAATAAAATGTAACTACAAGACATGCACTTTTTGTATCTGGAAACTCTCATCTTGTTTTTATGTTTTAT
>NC_056732.1:1365586287-1365623787 GCF_019279795.1 Protopterus annectens | reverse complement strand
AAGTGGTAGTCTACTTAACACTGAAAGTGTAATAAGAGACCTTGGGACACAGGTGGACAGTAGTCACTCCTTTGATAATCACATCACCACAGTAGTCAGGAAATCCTTCCATGTGGCACACCTCATCACAAAAAGTTTCTCATCCAGGAAAAAAGAGGAAATTGTTTCCCTCTACTCGTCACTCATTAGACCCATTATAGAGTACAATGCCCCTTTTGGTATGTACCTCACAAGACATCTACAACAACTGGAAAGGCCACAGAAATACCTCACAAAGAGGATTACTGGCCTCAAAGAGATGCCCTATGCAGACCGTCTCAAAAAACTGCAGTTTTACTCCATTGCATATCGTCTACTCAGAGGCGATCTCTGCCTAACACACAAAGCTATGTCAAACCCAGAGCTTTTAGACATGCTCCACTTAAAGAAACCCCAATCCCTATAAGCTACACGCTCTAGGGACCTAAACCTCGTCACCACAATAAACAGAACATGCTGGAGGGATAGATTCCTGTCCCAGAGACTTCCCATACTCTGGGACAAACTACCTATCTATATCAAACAAAGCTCCTCATTAGCACTGTTCAAGAAAAATCCTGATGATTGGATGGGAGATGGGAAATTCACCCGGGGATCACTTCTGTGGCTCTGCTCGACAGTGGCACAGGAAAATAATTTTCTTGGGTGGCAAAAGCCAGGGTACCTTTGGCTAGGCTTATATAGGCCCTAGGGCCAATAGCCTAGTACCTACCTATGAACCTATGAACATACATATAGATATATATATATATATATATATATATATATATATATATATATATATATATATATATATGTATAGCTATAGATATGTAGATATAGATATATGTATACTTATTAAAATGGCAATAGAAAGTGTATTAAAAGAATAATGCTTAAGTAAAGGAAGAAAATAAGAGATGCATGCTTTTTGTGAATCATGATAAGACAAAATGAAGGTATCATCATTATCATTAACCACTTTTTTTCCATTTTCTACAAAGGATCTGAGTGAAGTCAATTGTTGCTGTCAGTGTCTATGCAATGTCACTCTTCTCACTTCTTTGACACTCATGCCTTACTATCACAGGTCGTCTTTCACACAATCTACCTATTTGCTTGGTGCCTTGCTTCCTCTTGCCTTTTTTCTGTATGTCCTCAGTCTTCATTGGATTTTCTTCTGCTCTTCTGCACATGTGCCCAAATCACTGGCATCTATATTATCTTGTCGAAAGATAACAATATCGAATGGCATAAACATCGAAAATGCTGTACATCAGAACTGTTCTTGTGGGGGGCTGCACCCCCATACCCCCCACTAATTAAATATACCAACTCCGAGATCGCACTACAGTGAGGAAAGAGCAAATTTTCTCTTCCCCAATGAACCATGATCCCGCAACAACACTTTCTATGTATGGCATTTGCGACATTATAGCCGTTCGATATTTTCAACATGCGATAAGGTGAAAGAGACCCAATCACTGTACTTTGTTACCTTTTACCTTTCCTGCAATTGAATCTACTTTGGCTTCTGCTGTTATGCCCTCATTATTTCATCAGTCCCACAGTCTGCATCGTACCACTGGACTCAGTCACTTAATCTCCATCAGTTCTTGTTTCTTCAACTGCTCTGCCTTCACTGTTCAGGTTTATTACCAAACAGTAATATTGGTTGCACCACTGTATTGTACACCTTACTTTTCAATTTCTTTGGCATTCTTTTGTCATAAACTGCCTGGATACTTTGTGCTGATTGGCTGAAGCCCCTTTGAGTCTAGCTTTGACCTCATCATTCAACAAGTTCAATCAACTAAAATTCAGTCGATAGTAAACCAATTTAGAGGTACTAAATACATGTTTTGAGAATGTATACTATTCTGTTCTGTCTTCATAAAAGATCTGTTCACTTTATTTTTTAGAGTGTAACTATTTCTCTAGTAGTTGCCTAAGTTATGAGGCTGGAAATACTTCACATATCTCAACAGTTAAGGAAGAGCTGTTTCCTGACATTGGAATTTATAAATGCTTAAGGATCCTAGAACAGAAGGCCTGCTACGGGAGTTATACAGTTATCTCTCACCAATAACCGTAAGCATTCTTCATCAAGGTTGCAGAAATCTAATAGATGAAAGACCCATCTGTCTTTTCTGGTAACATTCCCCAGTCTTATCCGTCTTGAAACATGAAAGGATCCATCTCACCTGAATTGTTGCTTTATTTTTATTGTTCGAATTACTTTGTAGAATATTACAGACCATATAAAATTTATCAGTACAACTTTAAAATAACAAGTCTGCCAAAATGCATGAAAAGAAAAAAAAGTTATAACTGCAGCAGTAGATAGCAATAGTAAATGCTGAGTATAAACAATTTTAATGCACCCAGACATATATCCACACAATTTGTGATCATTAACTTTAGCAGAGTAATTCAGCACAGAATAAAATGCTATTTGCACTGATACTGATTTTTATAAAAGGTTATTAGTAAAGGTTCCTCTAAGTACCATAAGATCCATAAGATAAATTAAAACCATTATTGGGCCTTGGTGATTGCTATGTAAACTAAAGTGACAAGCTGTCCCGGTCCCCTTCAATAAAGACATCACACAGAATGACATTTGACGACCTTTATTAAAACTTCCATAACATAGCTTTGTTCACCAACTTTATTATTTACAACTGAACATAATATCATTGATTCTAAACCCAGCATAAACATCCTTGTAATGTTAATCAGGGCAGCGTACCTACTCACCCTGACCAAGTAAGCAGCGTCCATACCTCTGCTCGCTTACCTTATTTATGAAGTGCCATCCTTGTAATGCTAATCAGGGCAGCTTACCTACTCACCCTGCACAGCATAAACCTCCTTGTAATGTTAATCAGGGCAGCGTACCTACTCACCCTGACCCAGTAAGCAGCGTTCATACCTCTGCTTGCTTACTCTACTTATGAAGTGCCATCCTTGCAATGCTAATCAGGGCAGCATACCTACTCACCCTGCTCAGTAAGCAGGGTCCATACCTCTGCTTGCTTACTTTACTTATGAAGCAGTGTCCCAGTCTCACTTCATACACCATTCATTGAATTACCTTCCACTAAATAAGCAGCATCCTTACCTCAGCTTACCCATCTACTCCAGCTGCTCATTTTCCTTGAAATGAACATCCATACACCAGAGGGGGAACAGAAGAGGGTAAGCCTATCCCTCTTTTCTGCCAACCAGCCTGACCAGACTGTTCCCCCTCCCTTCTACCAATAATTGCTCAATCAACTACCTCCCATAACGGGAATGGTTAAGTCAAACATCATTCGGTGTATCCAACATCTGTAAAGCCCTTAGAATCCTGCATACCATCCCTGAAACACACCCTAATAAAACTAAATAAAGTAGGATTACCCATGACTCCACTGCACCACTGGGACCTCCACTCCAAGAGAATACATTATTTTTAGACCGCTACTTTCCAGCCACTAATCATGGCTCAACCGGAATGGAATGACAACCTATAGCCACAACCCTGTCAACTGTAGCATATCTCCTTAGCCCACCAAATTACCCAGTTCTGACTGTGCATTAACCCGATTGCTGTAGGGAATATTCCATCTCCAAAACTTTTAATGCCCTAACCCTAAATGGCAGAAAACCAGCACCCCTTGATCTAGGTCCTGAAAACTCGCCTATGCTCACCAATGACGTACTCTACGTGCCCAGCTATAAACACCCCCAGTTCACTCACTACCAAATGGAAATATGGACTAGAAACCTCAGACCTCCTAGCAACCATCCAAACCAGAACACTCACACTACTAACCACTGCCTGTCTTGGCCTTTCCCTTCGAAGGGTCTCTTCCCCTAAATTGAACACAGAGCTCTAATATGCCTTAATAAGGTGATTACTCAGCCACACATTGTGCCCCATTCAGGTGGCAAGAACATCCATCTTATCAAAAATGCTACCTTTCAGATCCCCTTTTCAAACCACCCACATGATGCCTTCTGGCCTTCAGCAATTTCAGTCAGTAACTGTTGCCACCTCAAGCTCCCCATGTGTAACCTCCTCGCTTGCCACTGCTTCCATCAGCTGTGAATTCCCTGTGTACACCAAAGCTGGTACTTGGCACACCACCCTCTATAAAGAAAAGGGCAAAAGTAAATCCTCTAATATGTAAAGATAAGGCTCTGTCTGATACCCACCTATTCCAATTATAGCAGTAGCATTACAAAGCCCCCATTTCCGTCAGTAATTGTTGTCCACTTGTGCTCCCCATGCGTACACTCCTCACTCGCCAATGCCTCCATCAGTTGCAAATTCACTGTATCACCACAACTGGTACTTGGCACACCATCATCTACAAAGAAAAGGACAAAATTAAACCCTTTAATAGTAATGAGCAGGCTCCACCTTATACCAACCTATTGCAAATTACAGCCGCAGCGTTCCAAGACCCCATCTGCAAAAATGAAGAGGACATGTAAACTTCCAAAATACATAACACACCTTCCAAGACATCTTCAGGGACAACCTATCCTGCCATCCTGGGAAGGAATGTACCACCACCACTCCCATCTATGACAAATCAGTGATAACTGAAGCTATGCTTCTAATCACCCTATCAAATACCCAAGATAAATTTAACTACCAGTCGAGTATGTTAAAACTAAACCCCACACATGAAGGGATCTATCAATATCCACAACCTGGGTAACCTTGCGATTCCAGACCACATCAGTCAGTGCCCTGTATAAGCCAAGTTAACTTATATTGTAAAACCATCTGTCTAGCTCTTAAGCTTCCATCTACAAATGAGGCACACTAACTAAAATAATATGGAACAAATGAATGCAATGCAGCAAAGCTAATAATAGCTGAGTAGCAGCTTACAAATACAGTCAGGTAGTATTAAAATATTCCTCTCACAAATTTTAAAAGGTTGATAGAACAGGTTGCAGTAGCATGGATATTTGAAGAAACAAACCAAATATAAAGCAAAATCTGGACATTCAATGAAAATCTGTACAACTGAATGGTACGTCATGGCCCCACTATACACACGACTGCTCTCCAGCCCACAAAACTGCTGCTCTATTGACCGCACATCACTCCTAGAATCATTCCCCAAGCATGACTCCTGTAATACCCTAGCAGAAACTCTGCCCCTGCTCTTAAACTCTCAACAATTAACCCCATATGCATACAACCCATAAGTGACTGAGGCAAAAGCAAAGAACTAGGGATTATTTACCCTAACAATTAGTGGGGTTACCACTTTAACAGAGTAATGCATCCACCAGTGTGCCCATAGCTTTCAACCTCATATAGCAAGCATTCTAGACAAAGCTTTAAATAACAGTGGGAAAAAGACCCCCAACTAACAATTTCAAATATTGCTCTTGCCAAGTGAAAAACGGATTGCTAACCTTCACAATTTCAAGTGCAGCTCCCCTCACTATTTATTTAACAACATAAGGGGGCTGCATCTTCCCAGATTGATAGCGACAGAAAACCTCAGATGATAGTAAGGCAAGAAACACCTATGAAAATAATCCTAAACCAGAGTTAACATTAAATACCTAGCTATAACACCGCAATCAGCCTATTCCAACCTTAACCAATGGCATGATCCTAATACTACTACACAATAAATGACTAGTGAGAAATAATCGCTCACTAAGGAAAATGTTAAAACATACAAGAAAGACCCTTCTTTAATAATCACAAAGTCCAAAATCACAAATCTAATGCAGAACAAGGCACATTATATTAGGCAAAATTCTGGACATTCTGCAAAAATTCTGTACCGCTAAGGGATACTGTCATCAAGTTTTAAGCAGCTCTTTCAACGAGTCTATACAAACTTCAGCATGGCTTTGATAGTGGGATAAGGCATCTTAAAGTTTTAATATAAGATTTCAGGGCAATAAATTCAGAAATTGCTTTACTGATTAAACATAAGCATACAAGTACGCAGATTCAGTACAACTACAAAATAAATCCTCCCCTTCGCTGAATAATATGTTCAAAGGTTGAAGAAAGTAACCATTCCCTCAGCTTTAACAATTGGCTTAATGTCTGGTGTCATTCAAAGGGGATCCAGTGTTTGTCTGCCTGGGATGACATGCTTGGATATTGGCTAAGGCTCTCTCAAATTCTAAACCTACCACCCTAGAAAACAAAAATGGGAAGAAACTGAGGGTAATGCTGCTCAATGCCAGAAGTCTAAATCTCAAATTCTCAGTATGGAGAACATCGATGTCTGTGCTGTAACTGAAACCTGGTTCAAGGCTGTATCCATATTCATAAAGGATACCCACACCTCCAGGTTGGCAATGCACTAAGCTTCGAAACCATCCAGGTGCAACTAACCATAGGCAAAGCATGCTACAGGCCACCATCTCAAACTCAGGAACCCCACACAACCTTCCTGAAGACACTGGAGGGTATAAATGTATCTCCAAACACCATCATATTGGGTGACTTCAACTACCCAAATATAGACTGGGAACATTACTCAAGCCCTAACTTTCTAGCCCAATGGTTCCTGGAGTTCATAAATTCAAATGCCATGGAACAGCTAGTCACTATTCCCACGAGAGGAGAAAATATACTAGATCTCATTATCACAAACATGGGGACAAAACATTGGTGAGATCTGATCATAAACTAATCTCACTGGAAATCCACATCCCGAACCCAAACAAAAAAGACCACAGTGAAGAACTTCTCTAAAGCAAACTTCACACTACTCAAGACTGGTGTGGTATCCTTCAAGGCCTTTGAGCCAGTGGAAACCACAACACAAGCTGAACAAATGCCTTCTATGAACACCTCCAGGACTGCATGGATCAGGCAATCCCAAATAAAACCAAGACTCTTAGTCTGGTGGACCCCAGCCATTAACAAACTTTACAATAAGAGGAGAAAGCTATTACATGATAGAACAAAATCCATAATGATCATTATTAGTAAAAAATAAAATCAACTAAGGTCAATTTTGGGAGAAAAATTGCCATGGATTCAAAGGACAATCATAAGGCCTTTTTCAGCTATGTTAGGAACCTGGGTGGAAACTCCCAGATATGCTCAGAATTAGTCCAAAATGATACAAAAATCACTGAACCCACAGACATTGCCAACATACTGGCAGACAGGTTCAGTGCAATAAAGGAGAGATAACTATCCCAGAGGAGTGTAGCCTCCCAGACATCTCAAATGCTAAAACACAGCATCAATGGGACCGGATGGTGTCAATTAAACCTGCACATAAGGCAGCTGTTTAATCTCAGCCTTACCACAGGATAAATGCCAACAAGTCTAGTCTGCAAAGCTATGGAGAGGATCATAATGGAGCTCATAAACAAAGATATAGGGACTTGCAGACATTGAAAGGCAGTCCATACAGCCTACCTTGACCTTGAAAGGCTTTCAATACCCAAATGTAAACCCATATGTCACAAGATGGGGACAGAACCCACAGGGTTAGAGTTGCTGCGCTATGTCAGACTCCAAGCCAGTCACAAGTGGTGTCCCAGGATATCCTTCAGGGGACTCACGGAAACAGATAGCTGGTGCCAGAGCCATGGCCTGAAGTTAAACACCAAAAAAAACAAGGTAATGCCAAGCTACCATATGCGGCAATC
Source organism: Protopterus annectens (assembly GCF_019279795.1). Classification (NCBI taxonomy): domain Eukaryota; kingdom Metazoa; phylum Chordata; order Ceratodontiformes; family Protopteridae; genus Protopterus; species Protopterus annectens. The sequence continues at coordinate 1,365,616,122 of NC_056732.1, read as the reverse complement.
CACTAAGCACAGAAGAGGTTATCAGGGACCTGGGGACCCAGGTTGACAGAAAGTGGTTAGAAAGACCTTCTACATTGCCCACCTGATCATGAAGGGATTCACATCTAGATCTAGTCCTTAAGTCATTGTCCCCTGTACTCTTCACTTATCAGACCAATGAGGGATGTATCTCACCCGACATCTGCAGCAATTGGAGAGACCCCAAAAGTTCCTCACCAAAAGGATAAAGGGACTCCAAAACCTGTCATATGCTGCCAGATTGAAGAAACTCCAGCTCTATTCTGCTCAGAGGTGACATGTGCCTGACATACAAGGCCATGTCCAACCTGGAATTAATGGACATGCTGCACCTCAAAAAATCCAAATCCACCAAAACCACTAGAGCAATATGCTCTGGAATAAGATCCTGGTCCATGTGAGGCAGAGCACCTTGCTGGCTCTGTTCAATTGAAATCTTGACCTGTGGATGGGAGAAATCATCTCTGTGTCACTGCTGGACAGAGGCACAACAAACTAATGGGCACAGTATTTTTCTTATAAATGCCTTAGGGCAGATAGCCTAGTATAAACCTATGAACCTATAAAATACAAGCTATACACAGACAACCAATGTGAAGGAAGCCATGATATCCTTCTTAACTTGCAGTACACAGAATTATGTCCTAATACAGCTGAGCCCATAAACCAATGGCAAAACTTTAATGTTAATTTCCCTGAAAGCCCAGCAAAGCATTTTAACAATGGAAACATCAGCAAAGTTAGATATTCTTAATGAGTAATATGTTGAAACTGCCCCTAAAGCACAGGGTAGTACCTGTTCAGAGCACACGGTCACATCTTTCAACAGCTGTGAGAATTATGTGCCTCCAGGGTGCTATTTTAATACTAGTACAAATGTTGTACAAAAGCACATAATAACGTAATTGAATACTTCTTTACAACTGGTGTTATTGTAAAATTTGTGTAATCCACAATTGGCGGAACAGCCTTTCGCCAACCCAAACAACTACAAGCTATAATACTATTTAATGTCTCCAAAGCACCCTTTCTAAGGGATGCTGCCAGCATTAACACACCTCCAGTCAGATTTTCCAGAAAAAAGGAGTGAAATAACACCTAGAACTGCAGTTGCCATGACATTTCTCAACCAGTTGCTGCCCCGTTGTTTTCCCAGCTGATAATAACTATGAAAGAAGCCAAGTATGCTAAACTAACTGTATAAAGCCCTTCCCAATCCTTAAAGTTAATACTGCCATGTGACATTCCCCTGAAGGACGGAATAACCTCTCACTGCTAACAAGAAGCTGCAAGTCATAAATTGTTTTAATAGCCTACTGCTACTCACAGTATTTCCCTAAATGTTGCCACCAATTGTCCCGATTAAATAACAGGTCTTGCATTAGCATAAGTCGGGGAAGGTTCTGTATTCTGCACTCCAATGTCAGTCCTCTTTTTTTTTTTTTTTTTTTTTTTTAATAATACAGTCTAAAGCTTAACACTTTGCCACAACTACGAGATGTAACCCCCACCTTCTGTGAAAATCCCCCACAGGGAAAATGCATACTGCTCTCACAAGCGAAGGTTATTACTGCAGGACAAATGTGCAGGGAGCACTTGGTAATGAACAAATTTGGAAGCCCACGAAAAGCCACCCAAGGCTGAAACAACACCCCCATTTACCATTTGCCCCAAAAGAAAATCCCAAAGCTACTCTCCCCAACACACTGTGACAAGCTGCTCTGTGTAAAACCCCCCCAGGAACAAAAAACATTCCACCCTCCCTAACAGTCCTGCCACACTGTGTAAAGCCTCCATAGATGCGGTTCACTGTCCTCACCTGACTAACCTAAACAATTCTTCCTCCCTCTACTACCGCCATCTTTATGTCAGCGGCTGGCACCGAAAACAGAAGGCTCAAAACACATCATTGCAACGGTACAGCACACCGGACCGAGCAAGGAGCAGAGTCATTTCCTTGCCCCCCCCTTTTTTATTAAAAGTATTATTCTATATGATTATTACTCTTATTTTAATACCGAGCTCCCTCACCACACAAAAGTACCATTTACCACTCTTCTAGCCAAATACTCACCTCTACCCCCACACATTACCATTCTGTAATAAAAAAAATATATATATTCTGCTACAGACAAATACCAACCTATATCCCTGCTTACCAACATTAATCCAAGGCCTACCTGACCAAAGGAGTACCTACAGGTTGTCTCGGACATAAACCTGCACTATAGCAAGTTCACACCAAAATGTGATTGCTTGCCCAGCTACACTTGTCTAAACCTCTTAAGCCCCTCACTACCCTTATCTCATTTCCTCCCAATCCTCCCTTCCTCCACTTAACCCTTTCACTTCCCCAACTTACTTAACACCCACTAACATCCATCTAAGCCCTCATGAAGATGTCCCGGACAACTTGGTTTGTTGCCAAATGTCATTTGTTCTCTAAATCTGTAATTCATAGGAACCTCTTAATGCAGTAGTCTTTGCTCTTCCCCCTCTCAGCTATCTCTTTCATAATGTTAGCTCATTCTGAAGAAATGGAATAAATAACATTAGACTTACTGAATTACAATGTCAGTATTAGACATTAATATAAATAAGTTTATCTCATTCTGTCCAGAGGAGATCTGGAAGCTTACATTATAAGTTCCAATGGATGGGGCCAAATCTTTTTGATAAGAATCAAATTATGTCCTCACATTTCAAACACATGTTCATATCTCTGAAACCATTACTGAAGAAGTGTAACAGGTAAATCCTTTAGCACAAACTATTTTTATGGCGGTAGTACTCATTAGGAGGTAGATTGTAAACTGGATTTTAGAACTTGCAATAAACATATTAACTATTAAGTTTGTAACATTTTGCAAACAACTTAAACTATCTCAGCAACCATTCAAGTTACACACAAACTAACTGTCAGCAGCATTTTGTTTATCTAGCTGAGAGCTTTCTTACGAGGCTAAGCAGTTCTGTTTTAGTTATTTGGCTACTGAGATATTTATTAGAAAATAAAATTAATGATGAATAATTATATGAACTACAATTAATATCACTTTACCTGTACTAGACAACAGTCACATATCAGTACATTTTTGTTTGCCAGTGTGCAAGCTGTAAGTTAAAACCTTTTAATACTTTGTATGTAGCATGGCTTTGGAATTATTAATACAAATATGAGCAACCAATATTGAGTCCTAGAGGCGTCAGTAGGATGTTACTGCAAAAACATCTGTAAGCATCACTCGGCTATAATGAGTCAAAAGGAACAAGTTCTTTAGGATCCATATACATAGAACACTTGTCCATCAGTGAACAAAGATCTTCTTAAACCCTTAGCTGACCTTTTTTCCCTCTGGAAAGAGAACTTTATTTATTTTTCCTAAGTTTTGCTAAGTTAGCTGCAACTAGAAGCTGTAATTCTGAACAATTATCCTTATTCCTAAAGTTTTAGTTCTTTAGGGAAAAAGGACAAATGTTTGTCATATCCCAAGTGAAACGAAGGTTTTGAGATCTGAATAGCCTTAGAAAATAAACTATTCAAGACCTGTAGAATGAGCTACAAAAAGCCTAAGAGCTGCACAGCCCCAAAATGCATGATCTCTCTCCAAAGTCACACCTCCAACAAACATCTGAGATAGCTGGGAGTATATGTTGCAGTGTTCCTAGTGTGGAGAAATTATTCTGAAAGCACTTCTTGACAAAATTTCTAAATTTACATTAATTATTTGCATAATTAGGGAAAAAAGTAACCCTTTGTACAACCATGCTATATTAGCTCCACCTCTAATAACCCAGACAAAGTAGCTTTACATCTGGTTTTAGCTCCCTATCACCTCTGTAAGCTGTACTTATCAAAAGCCTAACAATTGGGTCCTTGACATGCATTTCAAGAAGTTTCACAATCTTGGGTTAAGATATTTTGTCCAGCTGTAGGACATTAGTCTCCCTCCCTACCTCCAGCAGGCCTATATACTCCAGCCACAAGCCAATCCTGTGACCATATTTTACCTTGCTGTGTCACACTCTAACTTGAGGCATCCGTTATCACATTCCTAAAGATTATACTATTTTTTTTCCTTGACCAGTTGTTCAAAAACATCAGTTCTTAGTACCATCCCTAGCAAAATGTTCAGGCAACAACATCTGATCCTGGGAATCTCGGAATTCAGTATTCTCAAACTCTGCAGGCCTCAGTTAAGCAGGTATGTAGGGCTAAAAGTGCCAACAACAAGACCCCAAAGAAGAACTTAAGTATTCAGCCTCTGGGTTTCTTACTCTAGGATGTTTAACTACTTCCATATTACATGAAACACTGTTGACTGAAGTTGACATAATTACTTCACAAAGTAAATTAATACTCTCAGACCTTCCAACTTCCCCAGTCCACTGCAAGAATTAGTTTGTCTCAGGCTAATCTTGGAACAAATTATTTTCTTTATGGAATTTATGAACTGTGTTAAGTCATTAGCAGGAAAAAAACACATATTAGGCAAGGGGTAGCAAAAAGAAATGTAAGGACTGTACTCTTTGATCTTAGTCTAACAGCAGTTTTCTCAATCTCTTAATATCCTGCTTCAGACATGAGCAGTATTTTACTACTTCTTTCCCACAGATGTAGATGCCTTGGCATTTGCAGACCTCTAAATACTTTATTTCCTTTGCATTTGGTAAGTATGCGCACTCAGTTCCAATCAAAGGGAAGACACTCAGCTAATGGTCACAGGCTTACTGTTGATCTGATTTACCCTGCAATCAGATATTCTACCAAATTTTCATTAATTCATTGAATGTAAAGGGACTATATGACGAAATCTATGCATCATCCATATGAAGGGAAGTCTTCAACCCCCTATTCAGAAGCCTATAACCAGCTAAGACTTGGCAATCTTGGCCAAGTCTATTCCTTTATTTGACTCACTAAATGTTCAATGTATAGACCAAAAAGAAGACCTGACAGGGGACAGCCATACCTTAAAAATAGAAAGTGGAAAATGAGTCGATATTTCGGCATTGGTCTTAAGTCTTGTCCTAGGTACTCTGCATATTTCAAATATTAAGTCATCTCACTTCTGGGGGCTAAGCAAATTTCACCAATACATACTATATGAGGACAAATGCACTTTGCTGAATGCCTTTTCAGGATCCATGCTCACCACCAGCATCACTTTATCCTTGTCATGCACATCCTTGACAATTAAAAAGAATTTTATAATATCATCTGATGTATGACCCTTTGCAAACTTTTACTTCCTCAGATTGACCAACTGATGGACAGATATAGCAACTCCCTTGACCAAGATTGTCATAAATAACTTTAAATTTTCAACTAGAAAGGAAATGGTGTGCAAGTGGCCAGTAGTTGTAGGTTCTGACCATCCCTAGGAGTCAAAACAAAACCACCACAACTTGCTTCCAAGAATCAGGAATAATACTTATGGCCTCATTTCACATAGAGCCCTTACTGGTACCCACATAATCCATATTTACCTTGTGGCATGGGTGCTGGAGGGCCCATGCGGGGAGGAAGGAAATGAGAGGCTGACATTGTCTTGCCTATTCTGGGGGAGACAGGTAGCCAAGACTTGCTGCAACATTAAAATGTGTGTGAACTTCATGTTGCAAGTCTATATACCTCTTGATTTGAGATTATACATGCATGTTTTCATGACAAACCTACCAATATAGCAGTTACATTCCTTGCAAAGTAGCTAAAGAACAGTAGGAATTAGGATTCACTTCCTGATAGCAATATGCGGCTGCAGAACTAACCTTGGTCACTACACCTGTCTCAGACATGGGCCAAATTGAGCTTAGGGATGGCTAAAGTTGGTCTGGTAGACCCAGTGAATGAGTTGGGAAGTTGATGGCAGCTAATGACCAGCATGAGGTGAAAAAAAGAATCAGGACTATCACTTTCATTCAATATCTCATTAAATAAACTATATACCTCGTTTGTTTCACAACAGGACAAAGGGAAAAAAAAAAAAAAAAATTTTCCTCTGACCTTGTAGCTGCCTTAACCTTACCGCTAACTTCCTGTCCCTTAGAAAGGTATGCTTCCAGTCCAAAAACCCTTCAACTTCTTTCTTGAGTTTCTTACTGGTAGTGTCTGCGCCCTGATCATACCTCGTTGAAATAGTCTGATGCCTCTTCAAATCAGTCTTGTTTGACTGAAGGATTAGTCTTCTTTTCTCACATATCCCACATGCACACTCTCTGTCTACCTCTCTCTCTCTCACACACACACACACACACACACACACACACACACACACACACACACACACACACACACACACACACACACACACACATATCTATCCAGCTATCTATAGATGGATATATGTGACATCACCTTCTCCATAAGTTCCTATTTAAATCCTCCTCAAAATAAGGAAATACCCACACATATAGGCCTGATGGTCCTGCAATTCTTTATGGCTTTACCTAACCACTTTCTAAAAAATTCCCTTTTTAGATTATAGATCATAAGTATCCTATGCATTTCATACTGTAATATATCTAAAAAACAATTGTTGCTTAAGTGTGAGCCATGTTTGGTCACAAATCACATAAATAACCAAGACACCTTATGCCTGCACTATTATCAAGTGGAAAAAGCAACATGTCACAGTCCCATAATCCCCTCATGTAGATTCTCATTTAATGGACCAGCACTAAATGTGCAATACCTTGAATACAGATAAGTTCCTTTGCATGTAATAGTCACAACAACCATTACACACAAACTTTGAAAATATCAACAGTTTCTACACATAATACCTCTACATAATGTCCACTTAAAGATTAGAGCCTTATTGACTCCTGTTACCATTCTTAAAATCCATCTTACATTTGTGCAGCCATCCTAAACCAACAACTAATGATACTTTATTAGACACACATGCAGGTCAAAAACTCACAGATTAAATAGGAAGAAGTTGCAGTACTCATTTCTTATATCTGTATCTATATCTAACTAGATTATATTTTGATGTGTGTGCATAGGTGTATTATCTATCTATCTTTCTATATATATATATATATATATATATATATATATATATATATATATATATATGTACATACACACGCACACACACACACACACACACACACACACACACACACACACACACACACACACACACACACACACACACACACACACAAGGATCCCTATCAGGTGATGGAGTTTTCAGAAAGTTGAAATTCATATGGTTATGACCATATGATCGAGTTTTTGAAAACTTGAAGGTTTTGAATGCAGATTGCAGAATAATGCAGATCAAGAAATTTAGCCTTTTCTGCACTGTAGTGTGATTTTGGAGTTGGTATACATGATTTGCAGGAAAAGGTATGTAGATGTTTGTGTTTTTTTTGTTTGAGTTTTCGAAAATTCGATCATATGGTCCCGATCATATGAATTTCAAAACTTGATCATCTGATAGGGATCCATATATATATATATATATAGATAGATAGATAGATAGATATATATATATATATATATATATATATATATATATATATATATATATATATATATATATACATATATATATATATATATATATATATATATATATTTATATATATATATATATATATATATATATAGATACATATAGAGATAGATATTTGAGGTTGTGTGCCTTAATCTTTTAGTGAAGTATCCATAGAAGAAATCAATCTCTAGTTTTCTGAGAGTGAAATGTGGAGTGAGGCATACCTTTAGAAACTCTCATCAGAAATCTAAAACTTACTTTATTATAACAATGATAATAAAACAGAGCTAGTTTATTTTCTAAGGTAAAACCTAGGAAGACTGCTAGCCAATGTGCTAACCTTGTTTTATTATTGTTGTTATATTAAAGTTGCTGTTGTTGTGTCTTTTGGCTTTTTCTGGTTAGGTTCCACAGTGGAACTCCGGTCCACTAATGATTGGCAGTAGATTTTTACATGCCGACTTGCCAGGTTTGACGCACAACCTTCAACGAAGGTACACCCATTCACGCATGTCTCCACACAGAAGACGCTCTAGCTGAGAATCGAACTGGACAGCGTCTTACTATGAGGTGACAACGCTACTGCAGCACCACCACCGCAGGTCATAAGTTTTGCAATTTTGATGAGGGTTGCCAGTAGTGTGTCGAATTCAAAGGTTTAAAATATTTGGCAAGTTTACATTTATATGGAAGTGTGTGGAATTATTAGTGAGGCAAGGATATCCCGTGGTATATATTTATTCAAACTCCTATTTTGGAAATTTTGAGAAATCCTCCTGCAAACATTACACCAGGAGGTGCAGGGGCAGTGCCTTTTAGATACATTGGCAGAGGGTATGGAGGAGAAAGTTTTATCGAGTAATGGTCAGTTCCTGCCACCCCCCCAAAAAACTCTGTACCAGTTATTTTGGATGTTACTAGCAAGCATTCAGAATTGTTTTTTTTGGGGGGGGGGGTATAGCATTTGCCCCACTGTCTCCTTTAAATCTCAGTTTGATTTTTGACATTGAATGGAATGTTTCCCATAGTCCCTGTTTCGAAGTAAGAATAATTTCTAAGAAACTAAACACTGGTATACCTAAGCCTCATAGTTAAAACATGTTACACAACCTATCAAGTTGTAATCTAAAATCATTTACATCCACATTGCAAAGTTATAATTGGTCCATTCTGAAATCACTCTCACGATACCATTGCAGCATTCAACACCGTGTTTCTCAGAATACTTAATGAACAGGCCCTTATTAGAAGAAAATGATGCAAAGCCATCCCTGCCCCATGGCTAAACAAATCAACCAAAAAACTTATGCACACTAGGGACAATGCTTGGGAACCTGGTCTCAACATGAAGCACAGCAAAATATCCAGGCCTACAAATACCACTGTACCTTACCAAAACAAAATTAGAGCAGACAAAAAAGTACTATACCACATTCCAGGATTAAAATATTCCAAAGCTGTTCTTGTCATTCAATAACCATTTGTTATCCCCTGGGAAGAAATATCAGCTCAATACATCACCCAATAACACCCATCAGAGATGGCATCAAATTGTAACTTATAGTTCATTGATACTATAAAAACTTTATAAAAAAATAACACATACACTAACTCAAATGCCTTTCAACAAACAAACAACTATTCTGTCTCCCTTACACCACAAGCTCTCTCCCCCTACTGTTTTAAAAAATACAAAACTAAAAACCAATACTCTTTCTTCAGGTAGCCTTCCTACATAGTATCTCATACTGGTCATAGATAGCATAGCCTATCCTGTATCCATATTAATAAATAGCTCTATCAATGAGTCATATGTACTACTCTTTGGAAAAAGTTGTATATTCTCCCACTGCATAAGTATGAAAACTCCAGTGATTCTCAAACTTTTGACCAATTGCAATTCTGTCTAATCCTCTTTGACCATCAGCTTCTCACCCCTGCACAACATGACTTTCACCCAGGACACAGTACTATCACTATCTTTCTCAACTTTGTCATTACCATTAACCAAGAAAGAAACAATGGTAGACTGGCTTCTGCCTTATTTTGTGACTTATCAAAAGCCTTTGATACTGTTTCTCATCTCAAACTATTTCAAAAGCTGTCTTTTCTCAGTCTCTTATCTTAATCTATACAATGGCCAGCATGTACCTATCAAGTCAATAATGGTCAATCGAATGACAAAATGCCTATTCAGTTTTCTACCAGTACCAATCAGGGTCTCCAAGGATCTATTTAGGGTCTCCTGCTTTTCAATATTTTCAATAACAACAACCATATTGCACCCAAACATGTTCCTTAATCCAATATTCCAACAATTTGATCCTCATGTGTTTTGTCAAATCTCTGTCCCATCTTCAACATATAGACCAGTAATTGTTTACCTGGCTTAACAACTCTGTGTGCCTACTAAATTAAAAAAAAAAAAAATACCCTTTCTTCCCAAAAAATAAAACTTGAACAGGGCTGCCTTCACTGTTAACTCCATAAATAACATGAAAAAATAGAAAGTGTCTCAGACACAAAACTGTGAGGGATTGTTATAGATGACAATCTGAAATTATTTCAAATTCAGCTTTCATATAAATTAGACCGTCTAAAAGACCCACCAAAAACTCAGAACACTTTAAAGGATAAACACTGCTTCAAAGACAGTGCCCCCCCCAAAATAAATAAATAAATAACCTTGGCATCTACTTTCCTCTTAACCTTCCCTACTATACAGATCGCCAATCTTGACAAATGAACAGTCTACAATTACTCTAAACTAGTTCAATGTTGCAATAAAGTTTGCAACAACTTTGTCTTGTAGGTCATGCAACAGTACCGCCCTAAAACAACTAAACTGTCTTGAATTGTTTTATTACCTCATCTGCTTTCAGCAAATTTATATCCCACATTATTGTAAACGATCCACAAAAATACCTAAAACCATACAAAAATCATTCTGCATTATGCTCAGTCAAGGTATTTACATTTACAAATCCAATAATACAGCAGGATATGCCTTATTCTCAATTTATGTATGTAACTTAAATGTGGAACTCAATCCCATAATCACTGAGATTAATTAATATCCCCCTCGCCTTCAAAACTGAGCTTATGAAATACCTATTAGATTGTTGGCTTGCTGGGTAAACCTCTCACAACCTATAAATCATTTCTGACTGATCCCTGTTAACTGAACTGGCATAAATGGTTTCAGCTCAAACACTTCTACTAAACTAACTGTAAATATTGTAAAATATGCCCTCCCCATCTCCAATATCTTATTTCAAAGCTACTTGTACTCACTGATTTAACAACTTTTGTCCATCCCCATTCATTAACTCTGTCTTAACATTCTTGCTTAATCTAAAATCATTTCATTTACCCTGTCACTCATCTTCCACTTCTTTCCACTCTTAATGTCTTATCTCTCTCTGACACTCAGCTTCTTCTCAATTCATCTCTAGCTCTAGTAGGAAATAACACAAATATAATGCTATATATTTCAGTACTTTTTCTTATAAGTACAGTGTGTAATCTCTTTTAAATCTTTCATTGCTTCTCTACTGTGCTATGCTATAAAATAAAAACTTACAAACCCTCCCTAATTGCATGCAATATAACCCTCTAATAAAGTCAAATTTCATTTTTTTAATCTTTCCACTTGAACTATTCTTGATATTTCTGTCAGTCACTATAATTCTTGTATGATTATTTTTTATTATTTGTAAATATTCAATTTCTTGATTTGATTCAATGTTGCTGTCTGTCCAGCAATTATAACAGTGCATTTAATGTCACTCATTATGGATTCATGTTATATTTTGGCAGTATCTATGGAGCTTTTCTCTTTGGCCTGCACTAAAAAGTTTTTTTTTTACTTCCTAGTCAGACTTTTCCAGTAAACATGCGCTAATAAATAAAATAAATAAGGATAGGACCCACTCCCGTATTGCATACAGAGATGTTTGATATGGTATGGAACCTCTCTCTGAATCTTAGAGCTTTACTGATTAAAATGATTCTTTATTTCAGACATGTACATTGTTCAAAAAATTTAAAAGAACTTATAACCTGTCAGCAGCTCTGGCTTTGGAATAGGCATGTTTTTAGAGTTAGTTTAGGCTAGGTTGTGTGGATGAATAATGTATTTCCTTCCCTCCATCTGTACTATGGCAGTAAATATGTACTTATAGCTTTGGTGGAATTTGACCTACTTCACTCAGTGGAAGTGGCAAAATATGTTAATGTCAATACATCAGGGGTTTAGGCACCTGACATTATTCTTAAGAATGATAACCCATGATAACTGAGCTACACAGTGAACAACAGTTGCATTAACAAATGAAAGCGCATCACTACCTCACAGTATTTAAACATTTTATTTAGGCAGTAATATTTTCTTTTGTAACTGATTTCTGCTTATTTCTACTGAATGTCATTGCTGCTTTTTTCATGAGCACTGACAAATTTCCACTCTGAAAGCAGACAAAAGGGCAGATAAGAACTTGGGGCAGTTTACGTGGAAAGCACAAGTAGTGTCCTTAGAAGACCTGCATGGTTTGCATGCTTTAGAAAAGAGGGATCTTTTCGTTATTTGCAGATTTCATAAAAAAAATACTGGTTACGTTGTGGATTATTTGCCATTAGTCTGTAAATATACATCTTCTGAAAGATTCTTTCCAGAGAATAGTCTCAGGAAATAATATGACATAATATGATTCAAAGTTGTATGCTTTCTTCCAAGGTAGTTCGTTAAATGTAAAATATATTTATTAATGAGGCTGATGACTTGCAGCAGTTTGGTTGGGAATATATACTGCACTTTCTCCTACAGGCACATCTTTAAATGAAGAACTTATTTTATTTTATATATGTTTGTTTACCAGGTAAGGCACTGATTAACAATTCAGCAATTACAGGCTCAGCCCAGGTTATAGTATAGAATGATCAGCAAGTAAGATGAAAAAGATCATTAGCTATGAAAACAAAAAAAAATAATAGTTATTCTGATTATAGCATAGTAAGAACTAACATAGAATACAACGCCCTGTTTGGAATGTACCTCTCAAGACATCTGCAACAACTGGAAAGGCCGCAGAAATACCTCACTAAAAGAATCACAGGCCTAAAACAGATGCCCTACACTGACCGCCTTACAAAACTCCAGCTATATTCTGTCGCATATTGTCTACTCAGAGACGATCTCTGCTTATCATACAAGGCCATGTCAAACCCAGAGCTGTTGGACATGCTACACTTAAAGAAATCCCAATCCCTCAGAGCCATATGCTCCAGGGATCTAAACCTTGTCATCACAATAAAAAAAACATGCTGGAGGGATAGGTTCCTGACCCAGAGACTCCCCAGAATCTGGAATAAATTGCCCATACATGTCAAGCATAGTGCCTCTTTGGCCCTCTTCAAAAGGAATCTTGACGATTGGATGGAAGAAAGAAAATTCACCCCGGGGATCACGTCACTCGCCCTGCTAGACAGGGGTCCTTGGAAGTAAATAGTGTGGGAAGAAATATCCAGGGAATTGTTATGGCTAGGCTTGTATAGGCCCTAGGGCTGATAGCCTAGTACCAACCTTTGAACCTATATAAAAAAATAAATATAAAAAAAGAATTAAAAGAAAAAAATAATAGGCAGAAGGATTGAGACTGACAAGCTGCGATTGGGAATGACTTTATATTGTATTTCCACCATAGAACATACACACAGATTATTTCCTCAGTTTTTTAGCAAACATATGAACTATTGGTAACAGGTTCATAACATTGGAACTTTAAACAATATGAACAAGTTCAACAACACATGTAGTTACATCTCCTTTGCACAGAAACAATGTTAACTGAACACCATTTTGTACTAGTTTGCCAAGTCTTGCTAGCTAGCATAATTCACAATCTAAGAAAGGGTGCCTGCACACCTTACCTGCACTCTAATACTTTACCTTTTCCCTTTTATTCCCCTTGTTGTTACTCCTGTTGTCATGTCTGTTTCTGTTCTTTGTTGAGTATCCTTGTCAAGAGAGGAGATACTGCCAGCCCATCTATCTGGAATTTTGTAGATAATTATATGTCATTTGTGAATATTAACATGGTTTATATAGAATTGTAACAAAAGGAGATACTGTTAGCACAGCTGTCTGAAATTTTGTAAATGGTTGTGAGTTTTGTGAATGTCAGCATGCTGTATGTAAGATGCTTGTGTTACAAATGTATTAGAAATGTATGTTATGTGGATATCAAAATGTTGGTATAGAAGTATGTGTTGAAAAGGGTTTGTAAAGTTCTGAGCTAAAATGTAACCACAGCAAGCTCTCCTGGAATAGAACATGCATGTATATACACTACTGTAACCATTTAAATGTATATATTTTAACAGGGAAAACTGGAACACAGGAGATCAATTTGCAAAACTTCAGAAAAATAGTTAAAATTAAATTACTTTATGACTGGGCCATAAAAAATGTTATCTTTCAGTTTCAGTACAACAGGAGACATAATGTATGCACTAGAGATTTTTTTTGTTTTGCCTTTAAATTTGGAGGAATGCAAATTATTTTTTGACTTCCACCATTTACCAAAAAATCTGAGGTATACGTATGTTCACAGGTAAATGTTAAATACAGCCAGCTGGCATCAATGGTTGTTTTGAGCCTGGGAACTGAAGTCAGATGACAAGAAATTATGTAATTCTGCCAGTATCTCAGCAGTAATATTTGAGATATTAATTTGGGAACCCTCTGAGACAGAGAGAGTGAGAAAGAGAGGGAGAGAGACAGAGAGAGAGAGCATTCTGTATTTGTCTTTGGCCTGACAAATTCAGCTGGAAGACACATTCACCACATCTGCCTTGCTTGCTCTGAAGTACATTATTAGGGTACAGTAATTTCTATTAGATACAGTCAGGAATATAGCAAAGCTTAATTTAGATGTGTTTTCTTTATTTATCTCAGACTCTCTTGCAATGTTGTTTTAAATATTTCCTGTGGTTTGGAATTCTGATGTTACTGTGATTATATACTGAGTATTTTCTTGTTATTTTATTATTTATTATTAAATATATTTAAACGCTTCATTGTGGCTGATATTTGTGAAACATATTTAAGTTCTGAGAGTGCTTGCATATTTATTTGGTGACACTGTATTGGCCACTCCTGATAGACTTGCTCTTGGTCAAACTACCTAAGGGCATTAAAGTAGCTGATGAAGAGTTGGCTAGTGGCAATAATAACTACCTTATAGTCTGGGCAGAAGGGGACATAGCTAGTAAACCTGTGCCATTCTTTCCCAGGTGTGTGTATGTGTGTGTGTGTGTGTGTGTGTGTGTGTGTGTGTGTGTGTGTGTGTGTGTGTGTGTGTGTGTGTGTGTGTGTAAATTGAACCTCAAAGATTGTGTGTGTGTCAGCTACTTGGGCAGCGACACAAAGCACAGGTTGGATAGAGATGGTGCTGTGGATCTTGGCTTGGCCACTCAGCTGAGATCTCAACTCTATAGCTGTACCAGTGGGGAGTCTTATTGGGATCTGAAGAAAGAGGGAGAAACCAGTCCTGGACTGACTGTGGTCTCCCTGTGCTCTTAACATAAATTGCACTTGATGCAAATTGCTGCATCTGGAAATACTGTGTGTGTACTTGTCATCCTTCCAATGTATGTCCCCCACTGGTGCTAATGGTTCTGATTGAGGCTCCTTGATTACTAGCCTAGTGGAGGGGTGTCACATATATTGGTTGGCAGTAGTGGGATATCCATATATTAGGATTCAGTGGTGTGGATATTGAATTCCTGTAGCCTGTAAACAGTGGTCACTAAGGAAGGTGTTTGTACTCAATCAGCCACACAGTGAACATTCAGAGTTTCATATCACAATAACTTTATTTATTTTTTGTTAGCTTATTAGTCAGGGAGAGCAGGCAAGGATGTCAGCAGAGAAGTCTGGCAAGCTGACAAGGAGCCAGTTGGCTGAGATGTGCCAGGCCAAAGGACTGGTATATGCCAACCTGACTAAAGCAGAAATTATTGCAGCCTTGGGTACAGCTGCAGGAGGACAACCAGGCTGGCCTTGGAGATGTACAACTCTCAGAAAATGGGCAGTTCAACCTTTCCACAGAGAACATAAAAATACATCTGGAGTTAAAGAGACTTAAACTGGAGGCCAAATGTTTGGAACTAGAATCAGCAGAGAGACTGCAGCATTTGGAGGCTGAAGAAAAGAAGAAACAGATGGCATTAGAATCAGCAGAGAGACTAAGTCATCTGGAAGCTGAAGAGAATGAGAGGCAGAGGCAAGATGAGAAGGAGATGCTGACTCTTTGCCAGTGTCATTGAATTAAGGGGAAGGGAGTAACTGAACCCCAGAAACAACAAAGATCAGTAAATTTCTTCAACAATTTATTTACAGAGGGTGATAATTTTGACAGTTTTATTCATATGTTTTAAAGGGAGTGCAAGCAGTATAATGCTGACCAAGGGCTTTGGTTACGGTTCCTGACCACCTTACTCCATGGTAAAGCTGTAACTGTTATTTCTAAATTGTCTGATACTGATTGCTTAAATTATAATACAGTTAAAAATTGTCTATTAGAGTGTTTTATTTTAACACCTAAAGCTTATAGAAAAAAAGTTTTGTGAGCATAGATGCAAGGCAGATGAAAGTGTGTGACTATATTGCTGAGTTAAGCACTTATTTTCATAGATGGGTAAGTGTGTGTCAGTTCACCACTTTTGAAGGTCTGGCAGCCTTTTGGTGAGGGAACAAGTCCTTAGCACTTTGCCTGAGGACATACAGCAGATGATTTGGGAAAAAGGGAGACTTATACCTAGCAATCAGGGCATCACTGCACAGAAAAGTGATACCCAGTGCTGCTCATGGGTCTAAGGGAACCCATAGTGGGCAGCCTAGGCCACCCCAACAAAGTCTGCCAGTAGCAGGGGGAGCCACTAGTTCAGGTACATGGCCAGGGCCGAGTCTTTAATGTTTTAAATGCAACCAATGGAGCCATGTAGTACATAGATGTCCACGGAGGAAAGGTGGGGAACAAAAGGTGGGAGAGCCAGTAAGTGAGAATGACAGAATGCCAGCAGTGAGTTGTCTTGAGACAGCATAGGTACCAAACTATCACAAGAAGTTATATCCTATCATAGTAGATGGGAAGCAGGCCGCTGCTAAGAGAGACACAGCCTCTAACCTAACCATTTTGAAGTCTGCAATGGTTAAAGAGGAGCACTACTTGCTTGGGCAGTCTACTCCAGTTAGAGCTTTCGGAGGAACCCCATTCAAATACCTTTGGTTAGGGTTCACCTTGACTGGGTGAATGGAAAAGGAAGCCAGCAAGTAGGTGTGTTTGAGGATATCCCTACAGATATCCTGATAGGAAAGGATTTTGATAATACAATACCTTGTGTGCATGCAGTTACATGCAGTCAGGTTTGGTGACAAGCATGTGGGTCTGGTAGACAGGAGGGGTGGGGGGACCCAGACAGGCTGCACACTTGCATCCAGGACTGGTGAGGTGATCACTTCAGGGAGGGAGCTACCATGTAGCAGTGAGACTGAAGGTGAGCCACAGCTGCTTGTGGATACTGATGTTCCCTTGGACTGAGTGACTGCAATGACAGAGGTGAGCAGTAGTACCCAGGCTGACAGTGAGGCACCACTGTCAGAGAATACCAGACTTCCTGTGGAAGGAGAGCTCAGAAGGTTTACAAAAAGAGAGTTGAGGCAGGTTCAGCTTTCAGACCCTACATTACAAGGCCTGAGGGAGGTAGCTAGTGAGGCACCTGACTCTCAAGAAAAGGGGAAATCTGTATACAGGGACAAAGGGTTATTGTATAGAGAGTGGACCCCTGAAGGAGGGCTAAAGGGTGAGAGAATACAGCAGTTGGTAGTGCCCAGAGCCTACCATCTGGCACTTCTAGCCATAGCCCATGATATTCCCTTTGCAGGTCATATGGGCATAAAGTATGCCAATAAACATATGAAGAAATTTATTGGCCTGGGATTTCCAGAGATGTAACAGGGTACTGCAGGACCTGTGAGCAGTGCCAAAAGGTCGGCAATACAGGAGACAAGGTCAAGGCTCTTTTGATGGTTTTGCCTGTGACTGAGGAACCATTTCAGAGGGTAGCTATGGATATTGTGGGACCTCTGAGCACCCCAGGTTCCACAGGGAAGAAGCATATCCTAGTGGTAGTAGATTATGCTACCAGATACCCTGAGGTGGTGGCTCTGTCCTTCATTAATGCAGAAAATGTGGCAAACATTTTGTTAGAGATTTTCAGCAGGATAGGTGTCCCAAAAGAAATACTGGCTGACAGAGGTGCCAATTTCATGTCAGACTTGCTGTCTTGTCTTGGTAGCATTGTGGGGTAAAGCACCTAAAGACCACCCCTACCATTTCCAGACTAATGGTCTGGTTGAGAGGTTAAACTCTAGATTAAGACCATGCCATAGGCATTTGCAGACCAATTTAAGAGGGATTGGGACAAATATTTGCTCCATCTATTGTTTGCTTACAGGAAGGAGCCCTAGGAATCCACAGATTTTTCACCCTTTGAGTTGCTATATGTGCATAGGGTGCAGGGATTTCTAGATTTGATTCATGATGAGTGGGAGGGTAAGTGTGAATCCCACAAGGAGTCTGTTGTTGCATATGTCCTTATCCTCAGGACAAGGCTCAGGGAACTCATGGGCTTTGCCCAGAAGAACCTAGCAGAAACCCAACAGCAGAAAAACATCTGGTATGACAGGATTGCTCAAGCTAGAGTGTATGCCGTAGGGCAGCAAGTTATGGTTCTCATTCCGTCAGACACAACAAGCAGCCTGGGAAGGACCCTTCAGGGTGGTAAGGAAGGTCAATGATGATAATTACATGGTGGAGGTGCTAAACAGGAGGCAGGGGCACAGATTGTACCATGTTAACACCATGAAGCCTTACCATGATAGGGAGGCCATGGTGCTAAGTATCAGCAGTAACAGGCAGGAGGAGTCTGAGGGGGATCAATGGCTACAGGGAGCCAGCCAGCAAAATCCCAAATTACTATGGTGGAGCCTAGGATTGTAGGCATATGATAGGACAGTGCAGCATTGCACTGGGATCAGCATTGCCAAGGCAGCTGGAATCTCAAGACAGGGAATGGGTAAGGTATTGTCAGATAGACTCAACCCTCTTAAGAAAGGAGAAAATCTAGCTTGACTCTTCGAGGGGGAAGAAATGTCACTAAAGGAGATACTGCCAGCAAAGCTATCTGGAATTTTGTAAATAATTATATGTCATTTGTGAATATTAACATGATTTATATAGAAGTTTAACAAAGGCAATACTGCCAGCACACCTGTCTGGAATTTTGTAAATGGTTATGAGTCATTTGTGAATGTCAAAATGCTTCATGTAAGATGCTTGTGTTACACATTTATTAGAACTGTATGTTATATGGATATCAAACTGCTGATAAAGATGTTTGTGTTGAAAAGGATTTGTAAAGTACTGAGCTAAAATATGACCATGGCATGCCCTATTGGAATAGAACAGAAATGTACATACACTACTGTAATTGTTTAAAAGTATATATTTTAACAAGATAAATTGGAACACAGGAGATCAATCTGCAAAACTTCAGAAAAATAGTTGAAATTAAATTATTATATGGCTAGGTCATAAAAAAATGTTATCTTTCAGTTTCAGTACAACAGCAGACAAATAATGTCTATACTACAGAAGTTTAATTGTATTGTCTTTAAATGTGGAGGAATGTAAATTATTTTATGACTTCCACTTTTTATCAGAAGATCTGAAGTCTATGTAGTTTCACAGGTCGATGCTAAATGCTACAAGCTGGCATCAATGGTTGTTTTCAGCCTGGGAACTGAAGTCAGATGACAAGAAATGATGTCATTCTGCAAGTATCCCAGCAGTAATATTTGAGATATTAATCTGGGAAGTCTCTGAGAGACAGAGTAAAAGAGAGAGACAAAGAGTATTGTGTATGTCTTTGACCTGACAACATCAGCTGGAAGGCCCATTCACCACATCTACCTTGCTTGCTCTGAATTAAGTTATTAGGGTACAGTAATTTCTCTTAGATACAGTCAGAAATATAGCAAAGCTTAATTTAGATGTTTTTCTTTATTTGAGACTGTCCTCCAATGTTGTTTTAAATAGTTCCTGTAATTTTGAACTCTTGATGTTACTGTGATTATATATGGAGTATGGTGTTGGTATTTTATTATTTATTATTAAATATATTTAAACCTTTTTAAGTTCTGAGAGTACTTGCATATTTATTTGGTGACTCTGTATGGGCCACTCCTGATACTCTTGCTCTTGGTCAAACTACCATTTGTATTGATAGTAACACTACACAGTAAGATTGGACACCCTTTGTCAAGGGCCTTAACGTAGCTGATAAAGAGTTGGCTGGTGAAAGTAATAACTACTTTATAGTCTGGCAGAAGGGGGCATAGCTAGTAACCCTGTGACAGCCTTTTCCAGGTGTGTACGTGTCTGTATAAATCAAAACTCAAAGAATGTGTGTGTGTCAGCTACTTAGGCTGGGACACAAAGCACTGGTAAGACAGAGAGGGTGCTGGAGGTCTTGGCTTGGCCACTCAGCTGTGATATCAATTCTATAGCTGTGCCAGTGGGAGTCTTATCTGGAGAAAAATGGAGAAACCAGCCTTAGACTAACTGTGGTCTCTGTGTGCTCTTAAGGGAAATTGCACTTGATGCAGAGAGCTGCATCTGGAAATACTGTGGGTGTACTTCTCATCCTCCCAATGTAAGTAACCTATTGGTGCTAGTCATGAAGATTGAGGCTACTTTATTACTGGCCCAGTGGAGGGGCATCACAATCTTTTCCTTTGAAAAATATGAGGTGTTACTAGAATAATCCTGAGCTGTTTACCCCATAGTGAATTAAAGCACCAGTCAGAGAGTTTTGCATGAATCCTACATTTCTTCTTAAGCTATAAGAAGCCATCTCTCCAAACCACTTCTAGAAAACATCTCCATCTGGAGGCCATGTATGCTGTAAAGTAACCCTGCTAGTTTTAGAACAGACCTTCTTTGAATGAGATCTCAAGGAGCCACACATTACTATGGATCACAATGGACAAATTACTTGCTAAAGGAAACACCTGCACACAGTGACAAAAACAACATCCTTTACTTTCCTTCCCATAATGTATGTATAGGTTTCACATACCCAGAGTTTGTGTATGGCTTAGGGGGATGTCTTGCCCACATGGAATCCATACTGTACACTGTTATATAGGAACCAGTAGCCCTTATGGATAAACAATATTGTCTTCCCAAATAAATTTGGGTAATGTATTATATTGCTGATTTCCACCATAAACTATTTTATGTATTTGCATAAGTGGTTGAACATGACAACTGAGTGCTACTCTTCCCCTTACTTAGTGCTTATTTGCAATCTTTACTGCTGAGAACATATTGTAACCTGGATGCCTTTAAGAGGTGATGGTTATCAGTGTTCTCGGTACTTTTATTTATATATGGTACTAATGATAGTTACCTTCCTCCACCCACTTAAGGTAGGGAGGCTATTAATTATGTATCCCAGTTTATAAGTATTTCCATTACAGTAACTCTGCAAGATTCAGTCTTTTTTTTCAGAGAGTTACCTGTGACCTTTGTTTCCTTTAGATCCTGTACTAAGTCTGAAAGACACTCAATGTCACACTTCTCCCATGTCAGATCTCCAAGAGGATATCCATCCACCTTAAAATATGGATTACCCCAAATGGCACTACAGATTCACAGGCACTGTTAGAGCCAATACTCTTATACACTTTTCACAAGGCTATACGCCTCATAGTAAGACGCTGTCCGGTTCGATTCTCAGCTAGAGCATCTTCTGTGTGGAGACATGCATGAATGGGCGTACCTTCGTTGAAGGTTGTGCGTCAGACATGGCAAGTCGGTACGTAAAAATCTACTGCCAATCATTAGCAGACCGGAGTTCCGCTGTGGCGACCCTTAACCGGGAAAAAACGAAAGACACAACAGCAACAACAACAACAAGGCTATGTATATTTAATAAGCAGGGAACCATCTTTTCAGATACTGGGGCAGAGATTTAAAGTGCCAGCTTAGAGCCATCTGTGTATTTAGCTATACTCTTTACCGTAGCCCACAGACATTTCTCATTCTGGATGTATTTAAACAACTGAGATTGGGCAAATGCCTTAGCATAATTCCTTCCCTGTGAAACATTCAAGCCAGGCATCACTCTCTGTGCACTCTCCCCACTTATTGAAGCTTTTCTCCTTTTACCATTACCATTCATAACATTCTATATAAACTGGTTTAATAAAGAGATTACATTTCTGTGGATGAGGTACTCCCCAGGGGTACTAATATGGCAGACTATGTAAAACAATACAAGAACAACAACAATTTTGGCAGTAGCCACCCTTCCCATCAGTGTGATATCCAGTTTCTTTCACACATGTACTCAAAGAATTTGTCTCAGACTAGGTATAGATTCATGTCTGCCATAGCTACAGTGCTTGGATTCAAGTAAAAGGATATTTGGAAGGTCCCTGAACCTATGTGAAGGCAGGAGCAATATTGACTGCTTTCACTGCACCTTGATTTATGAGTACAGCTCTGGTTTAGTGCTAATTATTTTCAATGTGGAAAATTTTGAAGTACTTTAGGGATCTTTCCAAACATACAAAACCCTGCCTGGGATTTGCATTAGGATAATGCAGTTAACCACAAATAAGAAAATTCTCACTTTTTCCCCAAACAGAGTCCATCCATGGAAATCTGGTTTCTCCATTAAGAATTTAATGGCTTGACAGCCAAGAAAAATAATGTTGGGGACAGAGGACAGTCCTGTGTTATTCCCTCCCCGAGCAGACAATGTAGTGACATCCTACCTTTAGTGAGAGCTTTTGCTAAGCGATGTTTGCATTGTACCTTAACTTACTGCATATAGTCTTTAAAGATAGCCATACTTTCCAATGATTTCCATAAACAGGCTGACCAAACTGACACAAAGGTTTTTTTTCAGTATTTACAAACACAGCTAGGGCTTACTCTGGAGGGTTCTACAATCCCTGCCTCATGTGCTACATAGTTTGCAATGTTCCATGCTGTTGCAACCAGAAATGAACCTTGTTTTTTTAAAAAAAGGATCAATTGCAGCAGCCATTTTCTCAAGTCTGTTTGCTAGTATTTTAAGATGCAGCTTTAGGACGATATTAATCAAGGAGATTGGGCAGTAACTAACCACTTCTTCAGGGTTCATCCATAGTTTTCATGGGTACTGCCATGAGTGAGGTTCTTGATGTAGCATTTACTATGGCCCTCAATGAACTAGGCATAAATCCTTTCATAACTCAATGGATTGCCAGCATGCTCACAAACAAGTCCCAAGAAGACAGAATTGGTGAGAGCACCTCCACCAAGACACAGGCCACCAGTGAAGTACCACAGTACTCCACTCTGGGCCCAGTCCTGCCTGGCATTGACTTCCCAGAAGTCAAGGCTAATTTCAAGGGCTGAGTACTGGAAATTAGGAGCTATAATAAATTCTCTTCATGACAACAGCATCCTGCAGGAAATTCTAAAGAAGACAAATGATGGTGTCAAAGCCATGGATTAAATCTCAGTGCAAAAAAGTACATTGTAGTGTCTTTTGGGAGATTCATTTTGAATAATTGAATGTTCAGAACATCGAAGTTCTGATCATCGAGACCAGAACATCAATGATCAAAACATCGAAAATTCAAAATGAACCGAAAAAAAAATCACAAACACCTGTGGGGGGCTGTGCCTCCCACACCCCCCTACTTTAATATTTCAACTCCGAGATCGCACTACAGTGGGGTAAGGGAAATCTCCCATTTACCGCTATATGCGGTAGCGCTAAACGGGAGATTTCCCATACCCTAACTGCAATGCCAACACTCAGTTGGCACACACACACACACACACACACACACACACACACACACACACACACACACACACACACACACACACACACACACACACACACACACACACACACACAAAACATGCAGGGCACCTTGCTGCCCTGCATACACAGCCAACATTCCACAATCTCACTTATCTGGCACTTCCGCTTTAAACCTTCGATGTTCTGAACATCTATGTTCTGGTCTCGATGATTTCGATGAATGCTCTGAACATTCGATGATTTAAAGGGAACCCCTTTTGGGACATCATCAACCAAGGCAAATTACTCCACTGATAAGACACCCCTAAGAGCTGACCCAGTACTAACAGATCTGGGAACATATGTAGACAAGTAATCTGGCCTTTGATCAATACGTAACGAAGGTGATAAAAAATCATTCTACATTGCCCAACCTATAAGGGTATGACACCCAGGTCCAAGGAAGTTATAGTATCACTCTACTTGGCCCTTATCAGACCAATCATAGAGTACAATGCCCCCTTTGGCATGTAGCTGACTAGATATATGCAACATCTGGAATGCCCACAGAGGTTCCTCACCAAGAGAGTCCAGGTATTAACACATTGTCCTATACAGATTGCCTTAGAGCCTTTTCTCCATACTCTGTTTCCTACAGGTTATTCAGTGTGATCTGTGCTTATCCTATAAGGCATCATTAAGTCCAGTCCTGATGGAGTTTCTGCACATCTGCAAAATAAACAGCACTAGAAACACTTGATCCAGGGATTTAAATTTTGATTGCAACATAAATGGAATATGCTGGTGAGACAGATATATGTCTCAAATGATCCCCATCCTTTGGAATAGGCTCCCCATCCATGTGAAGCAGAGTCAGTCCCTAACTTGTAACTCAAAGGCATGATAGAGTATCATAGGTTCATAGGGTCATAGGTTAACAGGTGGTAACTTGGCTAATGACTACATGTACCTTTTTAATCGAAGCAATTCATCCCAAATTTCTGCCAAGTTCCCGTACCCTTGATAACTATAAGCAGAGGTTTGAGAGAGGAAGCATTTACAAGCAGGGGCCTGGGAGATGAGCCATTTATAAGCTGCCTGTGTCCATCACAGATTAGATTAGATTATAGATTAGGTGCCAAACTAGAGGTAAATTTCCTGTTTTCCATACAACTGGTGGAGAGAATAATACAAGAGGAAGACTGAGAAGGAATGGAAACACAAATAACAGCTGGTGAAGGGAAAACAATGAAGGTATTCTTCCCTGGTGGAGTAGCCTGTTTTTAGAGTTTACCACCGCAACAGAGTTTTTTGTTACAAGAAAGAAGAATTTATGCAGATACAGCAAGGTAATGAAGAGTAGAAGAACTAACTGAGAGGGAGAAAAACAACTGCCACAGAAAAGAAGACCAGTGGTAAGCATAAACAGTAGAAAAAGAAATGCAGTATTACCATGGGAAGACTGCTTATTTCAGACCTTGGGACTGCAATTAAAAAAAATAAATAATTGTGCAATTTACGACTTTGAATATGGATGATCATGAGTTAAAACTATTTGCTCTGTCACTATGCAGTGGACTGGGGGTTGGGAAGTGTGGTATTAATGGATGTTAGGTATGGCAAATGACAGCAGATGTAACAAGAAAAATGGAAAAGAATGAAGGCAGTAAAGGGGAAGGGGCAAATACTTTGGTCAGCAGGAAATGGGACATGTTCTAGAATATGATTTGATATAAAACAAAGAAATAATAATTTTAGGTGTAACAATAGTAGTACCAGGTGGGGTAGTGATATGTGATATGACAATGAGACAAAAGTGTGTAAGATTATTAATGATTTTTGTATACGCTAATATGACGGATAGAAGACAATTTTTCCCACCCTCCCATCCAGTTACAGTTTTCTTGTTAAATACCACTGTCTTTCTAGTTGCCTGCCCCTTATGTTAACCTGACCATATATCTCATTTCCTCTCTGCTTTCACTAGCTTGTGTGAGTAATCACAAAATCATCATTTTTGAAATCCCTCCCCTTCAACAATTTAAATTTATTGGCTATCCTACTGTATTCCATAGTACCAGAATACAAAAGTCACCACCCCTTTCAATCTATCATGCTGTTTTAAAAATAGTAACTCTCCACTAAACCTTAACTTTTTAAACAGGTAAAACTTAAGTTACCTACTTTCACATCTAACTTCTCTAGTGCACACTGCAGTGTGCACTTTTTTTTTACATCTTACCTTTAAGCATCCCTTTGACTAGCACTTGCTCTAACACCTGCTGGAAAGCACTAGAAAGCCTCAAACAGATACAAGCACTCAACTCTCCTTGTTAATAAGGAGAAATTAATTGTAGGCACTAAACAGCCTATAATTGCAAAGTACCTTGCTAAGGTAAGGGAAAACAGCTCCTGTACTTTACAAAAAAAAAAAAAAAGCACCAAACCAGACATGTCCAAGGGTCAGCTTCCAGTGATTTCTCCTGTCCACCTGGTGAATCTGGGCATACTGGGGCAATGCAGCAATTGCTTCATGTACACAGACACCCTCTCCTCCTACCACCCACCACTACAACCCGTGAGAGATGCACTTACATTGCCAAAATGGAAGTAAAGCTCTCTCCACCCAGGATTGTGCTAGACAGTCAAAAGGAGAAGGTTAACACCCACACTACACCTCAAGCAACACATAACCCTTCTAAACCCACACCACCAACACCCACATATAGCAACACTAAATCCACATATGCAGCGGCCCTTAACTGTAACCTGCCCAAGCAACAAGGACCTCTGAAGCTGAAACGCAAACAAACACCAATCACAACCAAAGTGTCACATAGCTCACAATACCAGTGTGCCACCCAGCAACAGCACCTAAGGCAAGACAACGCACCTAACACTTTACTCATAGGTGACTCTATAGTCCGGCACACTGATGTCCCACTCACTAGGTTGAACAAGGAGAAAATTACAGTCAGCTGCCTGTCAGGTGCCAGGATCTGCCACATAATGCATGCACTCAAGTCACTCCACAACAAGTACAAATATGACTCTGTCATTGTCCATGTTGGAGTGAATGACTTGAGATGTACCTCCCTGGACTACATGAAAAGAGACATAGAAGAGCTCTTGGATCATGTGGCCCAGGCAGGTATGTCCCTAGCCCTGAGTACCATCCTGCCTTCGCCCAGAATGATACCGCAATATAAGGACAAAATTATTGACTTCAACAATTGGCTAAGCTTCTGGTGTCATTCAAAGGGGATCCAGTATCTGTCTGCCTGGGACGACATGATCGACAGACCACGATGCTTTGCCAGAGATGGTCTGCACCTGTCAACCCTGGGATTCAGGATATTGGCTAAGGCTCTTGCCACCCCTATAGTGCCTTTTTTAGGCAAAGTTCAAAGGACAAAACCACCACCGTAACAGGTACAAGCATGCAAAATCTGAAGGTAATGCTACTCAATGCTAGAAGTCTAAACCTCAAAATGCACTCTCTCGAGGCACTCCTAAAAATGGAGAACATTGATATCTGTGCAGCGTTGTCACCTCACAGTTAGACGCTGTTCGGTTCGATTCTCAGCTAGAGCGTCTTTTGCGTGGAGACATGCGTGAGTGGGCATACCTTTGTTGAAGGTTGTGCATCAGGGCTGGTAACTCGGCACGTAAAAATCAAGTACCAATCATTAGCGGACTGGAGTTTCACTGTGGTGACCCCTAACTGGGAAAAGCCAAAAGACACAACAACATCAATATCTGTGCAGTAACTGAGACCTGGTTGAAGGCTCCAGAGAGCACCCCTGCAATACCAGGCTACAACTCTTGCCACACTTTATGGCCACCAAACCAGGACCCAAACATTAAAGGTGGAGGAGTGTCAATATTCACCAAGGATATTCATGCCACCAGGCTAGTTGACCAACACAATGCATCTGAAATTCTCCAGGTGTAACTAACACTAGGTAAGACTGCAATCCAAACTGTAGCTTGCTACAGATCCCCCACCATGCCCCAAGATTCTCACTACACCTTTCTAAACATACTGGAAAATATTAAGATGGAACCAAGCATCCTAATACTGGGTGATTTTAACTACCCTGCCATTAACTGGGAAAACTACCCGTGTACCAACACCTTTGCCCAACGGTTCTTGGAATTCATAAATGTCAATGCCCTGGATCAGCTAATCCATAGTCCCACCAGGGGCTCCAATATCCTAGACCTGGTCATTACCAACATGGGAAATCGATGTTCCACACCTATGGTCACCCCCTAGTTAGTCAGGTCTGACCATAAGCTAATCACCCTTAACATCCACACCCCACTCCCCCCCACCACCCCCAGTAAGGAAACCTCCATAAAAAACTTCTCCAAAGCCAACTTCATGCTACTCAAGTCAGAAGCGATAAACTTCATGACACACATGCAGACAGGAACTGAAAGTTCAACTGCTGAACCCTATACTAAGGCACTGTATGAGCACATCCACTTATGCATGAATCGTTCCATCCCAAATAGAACCAAGATGCTCTCATCCAAAAAAAGGAAGCCAATCTGGTTGTCCCCTGCCATAAACAAACTTTACAACAAAAGGAAGAAACTGTTGCAGAAAAGAGGGAAATCCCAGGATGCAAAAAACTCTCTTACCAGCCTCAGTAAGAAACTGAGAGCACTCATAAAATCCTCCAAAGCTAGTTACGAAAATAAAATTGCCAAAGATTAAAAGACAACCACAAGGCATTCTATAACTATGTCAAGAATCTAAATGGCAATGCTCAGATCTGCACTGAACTAAAACAGAATGGCATTAAATATACTGATCCCAAGGATATTGGCAATATCCTGGCAGATCGATTCAGTGCCAACTTCACCCCCCTCTCATGCCCAAAATGGCCCATCTCAATACTGGAAGATTGCCAAATTCCGGTAATAATGGCCACACAGGTAAAAAACGCACTCTCCAAAGCTAAGAATACAGCATCCATGGGACCAGATGACATCCCGGGCTGTGTGCTACATGAACTACAATATGAACTGGAACCTTACCTAAATGTCATATTTAATCATAGCATCACCTAAGGTTTCATGCCCACTGAGTGGCGGAGAACTACAGTTATCCCACTCCACAAGGGATGATCCACCTTGGATCCCAGAAACTACCGTCCCGTCAGTCTGACAAGCCTTATCTGCAAGGCCATGGAGCGTATTATCATGGAACTTATAAACAAAGACATTCGCAGCTTTCAAACACTGGACCCCACCCAGTTTGGGTTCGTGAAGTGCCAATCTTGTCTCCTGAACCTGATTGACTTCTTTGAATCATTCTCCAGAGCCATGAACAAGGGCAAGGTGGTTCACACAGCCTATCTAGACCTTGCCAAGGCCTTTGACACCATCCCCCACTCTGGAATCATAGATAAACGTACTAAGCTGGGCATTAATCCCTATGTCACCCAATGGGTTGCTAACTGGCTTACTGACAGAACCCACACTGTAAAAGTAGCTGACTCCAGATCCAGCAACAGACAAGTGACAAGTGGCGTACCTCAGGGTTCAGTCCTGGGACCACTCTTGTTTGGCATCTACTTCTCTGAAGTACAGACCAACACTAAAGGACTCTGGCTAACAAAGTTTGCAGATGACTGCAAACTGGGAGCCATTATTGAATCCCCAAATGATGTGGATACTCTACAACAGGGCCTTACAGAAACAGATGCTTGGTGCCAGAGCCATAGGCTCAAGCTTAATGCCAAGAAATGTATAGTTATCCCCTTTGGGAAAAAACATGTACCCGTGAATTACCATATAGGTGGCAGTACACTAAACACCGAAAATGTGATAAGAGACTTAGGGACACAGGTGGACAGTGGTCTCACCTTCAATAACCACATCACCACAACAGTCAGGAAAATCTTCTATGTGGCAAACCTCATCACTAAGGGCTTTTCATCCAGAAAAAAGGAGGTCATTGTCCCACTGTACTCATCCCTCATTAGACCCATTATAGAATACAATGCCCCATTTGGTATGTACCTCTCAAAACATCTGCAACAACTGGAAAGGCCGCAGATATATCTCACTAAAAGAATCACAGGCCTAAAGCAGATGCCCTATGCTGACCACCTTAAAAAACTCCAACTATACTCTGTCAGATATCGTCTACTCAGATGTGATCTCTGCTTAACATACAAGGCCATGTCATACCCAGAGCTGTTGGACATGCTACACTTAAAGAAATCCCAATCCCTCAGAGCCACATGCTCCAGAGATCTAAACCTTGTCATCACAATAAACAAAACATGTGGAGGGATAGGTTCCTGACCCAGAGACTCCCCAGACTCTGGAATAGGTTGCTCATACATGTCAACAA
>NC_056732.1:1365515072-1365585390 GCF_019279795.1 Protopterus annectens | reverse complement strand
TGTTAGCAATCATGTTGCATTGGCAAAATAGGCAAAGTTTTTTTTTTGAAAGAAAAACAAAGAGAGTTCATCTTATTGAGGAAAAGATGTAAAAATTACAGGAGGAAGGGTGGATGCTATCTTAGATGGCAAGGGAGACATCATTTATTATCTGATTTATTTATTTGACATTTGTTAACTAGGATAGTCCAAATGGGTCACAAGACCTATATTCAGTGGAAGCCTGGGGAGAAAAGCCCCACAATTTTAGAAAATTACTAGACTTACAAGCAAACTACAATATACAAGTATACAGTGAGTACATTGCTAGATTAACTGTGATAACACTTCACACATAAAACAGAAGCAATGAGATATTATGCAGGTGGTAGAAAATTTTGTAGTGACAAAGTATAAAACAGAGGAAATTGATGAACAAACAGAATGAAAAGTGAAAAACAAACCTGTAAAAGTTAGAATTTTTTAAGAAATTTATATAACAATAGAATGAAGTAGGTGATAAAATGATAATGAATCTGTCACAGGGTTAAATTGTATAAGTTATGAGTATTTTAAGGAAATGAACAAAAGGTGAAAGATATTTTTTAAAATATTAAATAAATGGATGAAGAAAAGTATAATGGAAGAAGACATGTAGGAGACTAATAAAATTTATAAGGAAAAGGATGAAAGAAAAGGTATAAAAAATGGAAGTTATAATACCTGGGAATACTGATTATAAGATGTTTATGAAAATACAACAAAAAGGATAGCGACAGTATTGGATGAGGTAATAGGAAAAGTGGTTTGTAGCATAAAAGGAAGAGATGTGAAAGAAATGTTAAGCATAGTGAAAGAAGTAGGAAATATGATACTGAAAGAAAACAAAGATTTGAGATGGCTAGCATCTGATGTAGCTAAATCTTTTGATAAATAAGCCATGAAGCAAAGTGGCAGATTTTAGAGGCATATGGCTCAGGAGAAAAATATTAATGTAATAAAAACTGTTATAAAAAAATCTTGACAAGTTATGATAAAAGGATGGATGGGAAAAATAACTATTAAGAGAGGAGTAAAACAGGGATTCCAGATGAGTATGAGCTTATTTGTATTAGTAATGAATGCAGTAGTACAGGCATGTACATATGAAATGAGGGAAGCAAGATATGACATGGAAGGAAATGTTATATTACCAATATGTACGACATATGCAGATGATATAGTTTTAAAGAAAAAAACGGATGGATAATTGAGGTTGTATCAAAAATCTATTAAACTGGTTTGTATTGAATAAAATTAAGTGTGTGGAAAATGGTGAGATAAATAAAATAAATGAAATATATTTCATAAAATAAAATAAAAAAGATTTTTGAGAATAACATTTGGTAAGAATGAAAGGGTAATAAGTCAAAGGAGAGGGCTACTGGAATAAATAAAACATTGGATTATCATTTCATAAAATACACATATGCTGAACATGTATGTATTCGGATAACAACATTTAGAGAGAATATATCTTTCTATTTATTTAACTAACTAACTAACTATATATATATATATATATATATATATATATATATATATATATATATGTATATTCACTTTATAATCTTGAAATACTGAAATATCGAATTTCAGTATTTCGAGACTATGAAGTCGAATCTGCAACATGCCGAAACCCCAAAGCCACAAAAGTAAAAATCACAGAGTTAAATGCACCATATACCACACCACACATACACCAGCCTACCCACACTGCAAAACACAAACAAAACACACACAAACACAAAAACACAAATTAGCAAACCTACACTATTAATAAGCATGGGGGCAAGCCCCCCTGCGCCTCCCACACTCCTATTACTTATATATATTAACTCCGAGATTGCACCAAACAGAAAAAGACAGTAAACTCACAACTAAACATTCTACAGTCCCACACACACACACACACACACACACACACACACACACACACACACACACACACACACACACACACACACACACACATCACATATATACAGACACTACCACCACTTTCAACACTTAAACACTCATACTTTTACCTGTGTACCCTAACCCACACGTACAACTTCCAAACACACTCACATACACTCAAACACCTACCCAAAACCCTTAAAAAATAGTCAATTACCTTAAATTCCACCTAAATCAACATACTAAACTGTACACCATCCACACAATGCATTCCACGTCTCGTACCGTAAAACCATAACCGTGAATTCAACATTTCTAGATTCGCAGTTATACACTTTTGCTATTATGAAAACTCAGCTTTATAGTCTAGAAATACTGAAAGTCAATATTTCAATATTTCAAGTTTATAAAGTGAATATATATATATATATATATATATATATATATATATATATATATATATATATATATATATATATATATATATATATATATATATATATATATATATATATATATATATGGGTTCACTACATATGACTGAAATTTCATATGACCGAAGGCCATTTGACTGAGACCAAATGACCAAAGGTTCATTTGACCGAAAACCCATATGATCGAAAACTCATTTGACCGAAAAACAGCACTGGCAGGCATATGCCCTGTTCCTCACTGTAGTGCGACCCTGGAATTAGAATATAAAGTTAGGGGGGGGGGCACCCACATAATTGCAGTTTATGCACTATGATATACATGTGTATCCATTAAAAATACATTAAAACATATAACATCAGTAAAAACTGGTTGCAAAATGTAGGGGGCTACGCCCCCCCCCCAATTACCTAAAATAACAGCAGGTAATAACATGAAAAATATTTTTTGAAAAAGGTAAAGACCCCTGCATGCGACAGAAGCTCTACACACCCATTTTATTAATGTCTACAAGCTACATGGATATACAACATTAGGTAAAATAGAAAAAAAACATACTTGTCAAAAATTTTCTCATTCAGCTATGATCTTATATTAGATTCAGTACACAGGTAAAACCTGCCCTAAACTTTATTTCAATTAGTCTGTGTCATTAAGTACACTTGCATGAAGTTTTCATTCACTGAGTGGTAGATCTTTAAGGAAATGCATATGAATAAAACTATGGTTGTAATATAGAGAGTACAGAATCTGAATGTATTCTCTAAACCTTGCATGTACTATAAAAACTGAATTCTGATGCATTGCTATGTTTATATGTTTGCAGACATATGAAATGACTGGGTCATCAGTTAAAGAAGAATATGAAATGATATAGGGATCTGATTAGATATGAAGAGAAGAAAAAAACAGTCATATAATTTCATAGAAATGCTTGCAATAGAAATTTGCTCTTGGATGAAAGAAGGGAAAAGTAGCAAGAGGTGTTATTGATAGTTTATAGTTCAAAGTTCAATGTATGTTTGTATTCAAGCCAAATGTCATGTCAAAACATAGACTCCAAATTAGTATTTACAAAATATATCAAATGGGAAGCAAAGAATCTAGTAAAGTCTTAAAGGTGTTCATACAGCTGGAGTTAAATATATGTATTGGGAATTTGTTCCATAAATAAACAAGGTTGTAAGAAATAAATCTGAAACTAATTACAGTATAAAGCTTTCAACCATAAACATGAATGGACAATAAGCCCTCATGTTAAAGTTTGTCCAAATTATTTATTTAACATTTGTTTATCAGGAAAGTTTGATTTGGACTGAAGCCAATTTTTAGCAGAGGCCCAGGGAGAAACACTCCAGATGCATGTCTTTATAACGTGGTAGAAAACAAGAGTACCCAGAGAAAACCCACATGAATGCAGGGAGAACATGCAAACTCCACACAGAAGGCACCCCAGCCAAGAATCAAACCAAGAAATCTCTTGCTGTGAGGTAATGGGAGGAAACCAGAGTAACCCCACATGAATGGAAGGAGGACATGCAAACTCCACACAGAAGGCACCCCAGCCAAGAATCAAACTAGCGGACCTGTTGCTGTAAGATAACAACACAACCGCTGCACCACTGCACCATCCATAATTTGGATAAATTGATAACTGAATGCATTTTCACATAATGAGGCAGACATGTAAATGCCCTAATAATAGTATTCAGTGTGTACGGCTCACTTAAGGACGGAAAGAAATAGAGAAGTTTATGAAATGTGAGTAGGGCTGTGAAATGGCAGAATTTAGGCAAGCCATAGGCAGTCAGATACATTTTAGTTTCTGCCTTAATTGGCATGTATAAAATGTGTACCTTTATATAGATTACCTTCTGGAGAGGAAAGAAAATGCTGCTGGACCTGTTTTACTTAATTTGGAGGTACTGATATGGAATCTTTTGTATGAGGAGAGCATATTCCACAAGGATGAAGACTCTAAAAGGATAGCCAAAACTTTTAGTAAGAGTATGTATGGAAAGGAATAATCAGTTGATAAGGAGATTTATCGTGAGTTTTCAAAATGTAGTCACACAACAAAAACTCAGGATCAAGCTACAGGTCAAGATACCTCATTTAGATTCAGGTGCATTATGTTTGGACAGTAGCCTTTCCAAATGAGTGAGTCTAAGCTAGACTTGACTGGGTAGCAAAATGCTTTGCATTTATTTTTGTAAAATTAATCTTTAGTTGTTTCTTGTAAATGAGAGTCTGGATCAAGGAAGGTTTGCAACCAACAGAATTATGATTTTTATAGAATTCTCAGACCTGGAGAAAGCTGAGTCGTTCGCAAATAATATTGGATGTTATTTGGGCTGGTTGGTGTTATAATAAGTAATATCGGTCAATTATGGAAATGCATAGGTAACGTTATTGCCTAGTTCAAATTCACGATGTTCATCAAAGAAATGGCTGCACTTGAATCTGTCTTCTTTTACTGCTGCTGCAGCCAATTTCTAATAACAGACTAAGAAATTCAGGAAAAAGGTGGAACACAGTAAGATATGGAGCATAATCCTTGTCTAATGCATTTAGAAGGGCTAGTCTTCCTTGGAAAGGTGAGCTGCTGATATAGATTGCCAGCACTCATGGGGGTGCGCTAAGGCATCACAGAAGAAAATAGGGACTGTCTGTCAAGCATGCAAATGTAAAGTAAAACAACATGGCTTGCAACATATAACTCTATGTTGGAAAAAGTACAGTGGAAGAGAGTTGGGTGAAAGGACTTTAGCAGACAAGACGGGGTAGTCGAGCAGCTTAAGATTTACTGTCTAAATGTTTGTGCTGTATAAACACATCAGCATAATCAACTGCATCCAAAAGTGTTTTTGTCCTATTGAAACCATAAAATAACTGTTTCAGTATTAATAAATGTGTAATTTCGATTTTTCTATTATTTAGGTTGCTCAATACTTGGAAATGCCCAGAAAATAAATGGTGCAATGCTGAGCTATCCTGGGATGGAAGATCAGGAACTTATCCTATAGCAACTGTAGAGTTTGATGACCCCTGTACCTGGGAAGTTAAACGCCTTCGCGACTACACTCCTTAATGCATACACTGAAATTTTTCTGTACTTTAGATAATGGTGGTGGGACGAGTTTAAATCTTGCAATTACTTTGTTTCAGAATCATAAAATGCAGTAGGATACAACAGAAAACTAAGATAAAATTAATATTTTTTTCTGACAGAATGCATGACATACAATAAAGATCACATATTGTTTTCTACTTTGCTATAATTGATGCTCTTCTTGAAAAAATAAAGCTTATTTTTGTGCATTCATTTTTGGTGTAAGTTGTTTTCTAATTCAATGACAGAATCATTTTGTAAAATCTTGAGAAGATTTTATATTATTAAGGATCATATAATCTCTGTCAGAGATAGAGTGAAATAGTGGCAAGAGCCCAGCTGTTCTACATTGCTGGTGAATGCAAAAACAACCATGCATCTCCCAAAACTCGGGTATAAACTTTCCATGCATGTTAAGCAATGGAGCTCACTATCCTTCTTTAAACATAACCTAGACAACTGGGCATGTTATAGGTTCATAGGTATGTGAGATCCCTCCTCTTGGTCAGTGATCAAGGATTCTCAGTCCTCACCATGGACATCTGTGAGGGACATTCACTTGGAACAAAAATAGATACAAACACCCCCGGATTTACACTCAGTTAGCTTCTAAATTGATTAACCTGTGTAGGCAATGCTTACCTCCATGCAAACCCACACATATCTGCTTACAACTGCATTAAAGTGCCTTAATCACTCTGCATCCAATGGACCGTGTTCTGCCCAGAAACAAAATAAACAGCTCTTGCAAGGCTCAAGCCAAGGACCCTGCACACCCTAGACAAAGTGATGTACCACTAAGCCATGACAGATACACAGAAAGTCAAAAACATATCATCCAGTCCTGTCATGCAACAGTACAGAGAATGTATACCAACACCTAGATGCCTGTGTGTGTAACTATATTAAAATCTAAACAGATACAACATATCTATATATGTAAATATATATATATATATATATATATATATATATATATATTTACTAACTCTATATACATATATATCACTATATATGCATATATATATATATATATATATATATATATATATATATATATATATATATATATATATATATGCATATGCCTAAATTGACTCATATATGTGTCTACACCTATATGTCTACATACACACAGCATGTTACATATGTGTATGAAGATATATATCTATGTAGGTATATATGGACATAGTTATATATATGTTAGCAGACATATATATATATATATATATATATATATATATATATATATATATATATATATATATAGGTATATATGGCCATACATTTGTAGATAGCAATGGCAGATTAAAAAATACACATATGTCCACATGCATCGTTAATGGGGTTGAGAGGCCTCACACACTATATGTCTTATACGAATAGGCATCCCCCCCACAGCCAAACACATGCATCCTGCAATACACTACCAAGTACATTCTGCCTCCCATAGGATATGTAATATGTGGAAGCCATCAACATGATACAGATGCACAGACACAGATATGCAGATACATACATATATATATATATATATATATATATATATATATATATATATATATATATATATATATATATATATATATATATATATATATATATATATATATATATATATATATATATATATACATGTGACTACACATACGCACATAGATATGTGTACAGTAAGATACATATGTAGATGGTGCACACAATATGGAACAGCCACTATGCTTACAGTTAAAACCTGAACAACTGGACACTGTATAGGCCACCCATGCAAATGTCAATCGTTGCCAGCAACCTATACCCATAGAAAGTTCATAGGAAAGACACCACACTCAGGTTTTCAGAAATGGGATTCCTTTAAGTGTGAACTATAACAGTTCTATATGCCATGTCATATAGCTGTTCAGATACTGACAACCATATAAACAGAGTATTGCAACTGTGAAACAGTTACACTAATACAGTAGTCTAGAAAGGTTCACAACTGTTGCTGTCCAGGCCAACAGAAAGACTGGGCCATAGGATACCAAATAATCAACAGTATGTACTGCAAGTGTGGAGTTAAGTAGCCTCTGTCTACACTCTGTACAAAGTCAGTAGGAGGTAAAGCCGTTTTGTGATCAAATGGGTTGTAACTGGTACATAATAAGGCATAACTGTCACCATCACGAGCACACCAACAAAGAGAACAGTCTATATGGCAGAAGGTAGTAGGCTTGCAGTACCCCGATTCGTGTAAGTAATGTCAATACAGGTGATGTATAGGGTACTGTACAGCCAGATACCTTGTGGCAGCTCACCCCTGCTACGCCCACATTTTGTAACAGGCTAGGTCATTTATGGTGCAATCCACCTAGACTCAATAATACAGGCCCATATACGACTTTACATACACTGGCCTCTGTTGTGCATAAGGGAACACATGTATTGTGTAGGTGACGCCCACACATATATGGCCCCAGCCCTACTCTATGTATGGGAGATACAACAGCAGTGGACTCATGGCAGCAATGGCAGTGTGATATACTCACAGCCTTCAACAGAACATCCCCCAACAGCATGACATATGTGCAAAGCTTTGTATGTAGATGGAGGACAGAGGCTACCACACAGGCACATATGTGGAACACTGCTGCCATACACTAAGCAAGGTGCTGGTGTTATAGAATAGTCTGCAACATACCCTTGGTCAGGGAATTGAGGTTAGAAACAGAAATGGATGTAGCCATGTACTGATAGCATGCAACACAAACACTGCCAGTGTATTATCTGACACAGGACCTGTGTGGTGGATGGACATTACATGATAGGCATACCTATGTCCAGCAAGAGGATAGGCCCACAGTAGTGAGCTATGCAGAAAGATTGCATTCCAAGGTAGACTAGTATGTACGCACACACACACACACACACACACACACACACACACACACACACACACACACACACACACACACACACACACACACACACCCTGTAACACCAGTACTATACAAAGCATAACACAACTCTACTCACAGTCTGTCTGTAGTTCGTGATCCTCCTACAAATATGTGGTTGCTCTGAGTGTGCAGGTTCTCCTGTAAGAGGTATTGCTACCTGCCAGCTGTAAAACTGATGCCCACGCACAGGAAGGATGTCCATCACACAGGAAATGTAAAGGGACCACGCCCACATTCTATAAGGATTTATAGTGGGTGTTTGCCATGACAGTGGTAATTGGAAGTAGTACACATATATAATTTATATATATATATATATATATATATATATATATATATATATATATATATATATGGATCTACCTGACTAGATTGAAACTTCATAATACCGACAAGCACTTCACCGACACCACATAATCGACAGTTCACAAACACGACACCACATACACTCAACACATCATAACAACAAACAAAACAAATCCCCTATCCAAAACCCACACACACAACACAAGCACAACAAAATCCTTACAAACCAACACTAACCCTTACATACACAACTATCTACAACCCTAACCGAAACCCTAACCCTAAGGTCCGTCACTATCGCACACTCAACTAACCCGCGCCCTAACCCTAACTCACTTAACCCACCCCTAACCTGAAAAATATCACTACTGCACCCTTACCTAACCCGTGCCCTAACCCTAACTCACTTATCCCACCCCTATCCCTACAGACCGCCAACATCGCACACTTACCTTACTCGCACCCTTACCTAACCCGCGCCCTAACCCTAACTCACTTATCCCACCCCTACCCCTACAGACCGTCAACATCGCACACTTACCTTACTCGCACCCTAACGGCCGTCACTACCGCATACTTACACATCCTTTCCCCATCTCAGTGTTCTCAGCATCGGTGTCTTCCTCCGTCGGTCTTCTGCCTTGTCGATCTTCTGGCGCTTTGTCGGTGTTATGACGTTTCGATCTACATAGATATATATATATAAAATATATATATATATATATATATATATATATATATATATATAGATATATATATATATATATATATATATATATATATATATATATATATATATATATATATAGATATATATATATATATATATATATATATATATATATATATATATATATATATATATATATATATATATATATATATGGCTATCTGGATAAGTATATGTACATATATTTCCACCATATGTCCTGGACATGGAGTGTAGCCCTACCCCAGCCCCTATAGTTCCAAAGTCATAGTGCAAGGGCATGTCAGGTATGTATAGCATGTATATTACTAGACTATTGCTGCTGTCATTGGGATTGTCTTCACAGACATGGTGTGTGTGGAAGGTGACATCTGCTTATAACATGTGTGCCACTGGCTGCTGACAGACATCCTAAGGAAATCATTGTAAAGTACCGCCGCTAGCATGCAATGCCCCTGTGGAGTGCAGCAGAGATATTGGTGAATATATGTGGAACTTCGGACACACCCTGTACAGTCCAGTGGTATACACATAATCCCTTAGTGCACAACATGTGGACCAGGCCTGACAATATGGATGTAGACAGCCATGTAGATGGGCATAACACATAACGACTGGTATACATTTGCCACCATAGGTTTTGGATTCAGACACTCCTTTCTGGCCTGACACATAATGACTGTACAGGGGTGCCATGGACACATACACCTACATATACTGGGCTGCTACACAGTTTGGTCTGATGGCTGTCTGTGGTATGGGACATGTGTGTGTATGGGCCTACAAACATGTACGGTAAAACAGTACTATACAGTGGGGTAGCATGTAACATCAGATAGAAGATGAGCTAGAACAATGACATCTACCACAGTCTGTACACAGGCTAATGTACATATTAACAATACACACACTGCCGACATTCACCATTACTACGCAGACCTCAGTACTGTACAAACAACCACAGAATGTCCAGGTTATGTCATGAAATATAATTCCTACTGTACATAACATGTGCAGCAATCTGATATATCACTGGCTTGTTATCAGATATGATGACACTAATTATGGTATACAGCACATATGCAAGACATATGTACAAAGGTTGACAGAGGTGTGGTTGACAGCACATACACAGGGCCAGTATAGACATGTTGTCGTGATAATCTCATAAATTTCCCATTGTAACAGGGTTTGTTGCAACATATGTCCTATCAGGGTTATGAAGTCAGTAACTGTCATGGCCTTCACCATCTACAGACTGAAATCCTCACACTACCTTCTGCATTCCACAGATAGGTGCACTGTGGCTAACACATGAAACCAAAGGCACAACACTGTCCAGTCTGCAGATGACCCTGCCGATGGGGATTCCTCATATACATGGAATTTACATAGCAGGTATTGCGACATGTACAACAGGCATATCCAGACAAACACTGTTAAACCAGCATTACTCCAAATGCAGTATAGCAGCACTTACAGTCTGTAGTCAGGTCAGACACATCCCCCTCCTGTTCCTTGCCCTCTTTCCACAGTGTAAGTTGTTAGAGGTAAATCTCCAATCTATTTGAGATGCTGTTTGCCAATCAACAGATCTAGTTCCTGCTCACAGTGACTGAAAAGGGCCAACACCACCATGATGTTCCTAGGTATTGGAGTGTGTTTCCATGCATTTGGCTATAAGAATGTTACCACAGCTGTTCCACATTCAGTCAGCTAGGGGAGGGCTGCAATTCATGCAGAGGCCATCAGTTGATCATGAGCATCCCTTAAAATACACATGCTGCTGCCTAAGCAAAGTAGGTGTGGGCATGCACATCCAACAGAGAGGGGGTGGGGGAGGCAGACAGAGGCAAATACATGTCAGAGAGGTGTGGTAGGGTAAAACTGAAGCATGTTTGCATCACACACCTACCAGCACAGGGTATAAAACCACTGACAACTATGGAGTGCTATCACAGTTTCATGCAGTTATTGGATATGCCACATGGTTTACCTGCTGTGGAGCACTCAGAACATATATGTGATGGTGAGTGACATCTGCAACAGGGATATGGTAGATATATGGTAGGTGATGTACATGTGCCTGTCTGCATGAACAGGTGCCAGCATCAACACAGGCACACTCTCACAGAGATGCACACACATTGACACACTTGGCAGGGCCAGGAGTGCAACTCATCACTAGTGGGATTGCCACAACACATAAATGTGCAGGTATCACATGCACCACACGGGTCATATGGAGGTCGTATGGGCAAGGAGTATGAATAAGTGTCATACATCAGACAGCATGCTTCAGTATGCCCTGGGGGATTGTAGTGAGTGTGGATGTGGACATACACACCATAAAACACACACACAGTGCCAGTTCTGACATGCATGGGTGCATGTCTGCACGGGTGTGTGGCGGTCAACTGTGCCAGCAGGCTGCACAAGGGTAGGCGATGTGTATACCTTGGCATCAGGCCACATGACAATGGTCTGCATTGTGGCTCAGGCCTGTAGTTTCTGCATTTGCCCACACAGGTGGGTATTGCATCCCCATCCAGTCATCCGGGTGACTGTTGTGTGTGGCCAATGCTTTGCATCACTTTCCATGTATTTGTTCCTTAGTCCATGACATGGATGGTGTCTGAGATGTGCACACCTCCCACATGCATGTACAGTGACATTTGCTACTGTACCTGGGGTGTCTGGCCCATGTTGTGAACACAGATTATCACCAGATGTGCCAGTTTTGCCCACCTGTGGTAGGAACTCGTAATGGGCAGCAGGGTTACTCTGCACCTACATTGATAGCATGCTAACAGTATTCCCTGATGTCAGTTTCATCTGTCCATACAGGGCATGTTGTCAGGCATGATATGTCCATTGTGAGTCACATGCAAAGGCACCATAGGTGGTGCAAGAGTCCATTGGGGAACATGGTGGAGGTGCACTGTCTGCATGTATGTGCATATTGGACAGATGGGCAGGGTGACATGCCCTCTGTAGCCCAATCCTGTCACTGTATAGTTACTATCAGTAGCCAATATGCAGTCTACTACCCACATATTGGCTGTTGCCTAGGCATATGTGTGTGTATGACACATGGATTGAGTGTGTGCTCTGGGTAATAGTGTGGTTGCTAACTGTGATTGGCTGACCTTGATGTCACATGTATGGGTATGGCTTTGCACCCCAGCCTCTCAGCTAATTTACATCTGTTATCCCTGTATGGTTGACATTGTGATATATAGTAGGGCCACCATAAAAGAAATAAGCTAAACCCCCTCCACAGGTGTCACAATCACCTCTACACAGGATACGAGTTACAAACACACTTGTCATGTTGCGGAGTAGAACCTCTACTTAACTAGTTTATTATTGTATAGCACAATGCTGTTATAGTACTTGCCACAAACATTACTGAAGTACTTCTTCCCCAAAGGTGTATTTTACAATGAATGACATCAGCAGGATTACCAAACTAGGGCATGTCAACTGTACTGCGAGTAACTAGCCTAAAATACATTGCTACCTACACAGACAATGAGACACACAAAAAACACACACAACTGACATGTGTGGGTATAGAACCTCTGACTGAGGTCTATATTACATTACAGCATACAGCTGTTATAGGACACACCACAGGGATTACTAGAAACTTAGTTCCCCAAAGGTTTATTTCACAATGA
This sequence comes from Protopterus annectens, assembly GCF_019279795.1. NCBI lineage: Eukaryota > Metazoa > Chordata > Ceratodontiformes > Protopteridae > Protopterus > Protopterus annectens. Next base: position 1,365,572,292 of record NC_056732.1, on the reverse strand, counting down.
ATGACATCAGTAGGATTACCAAAGAAGGGCATTTTAACTGTACTGCAAGTGACTAGCTTAAAGTGCATTGTTCCCTACAAAGACAGTGAGACACACACAAAACATCCATAACCAACATGCGTGGGTATTGAACCCCTGATCGAGGTCTATATCACACTACAGTATCGAGCAGTTATAGGTTGCACCACAGGAATTATTATAGAATGTTTTCCACAAAGTTGTATTTCACAATGAATGGCATCAACAGGCTTGAAAAAGTAGGGCATTTGAAATGTACTACGAGTGAATAGACTATAATGCATTGCTCCATGCACAGATATTGAAACACACACAAAACATCCAGAATTGCCATGGAACCCTACCACAGTTTTAAATCACACTACAGCAGTACACAGTTACATGATGCGCTACAGAGATTACTGAGCTACAACTTTCCCAGAGGTGTATTTCTAGGTGGGTGACATCAGCAGCCTTGCCAAAGTTGAGTATATGAATTCTAAGCAGTGTGAGTACCCTAAAAAGCATTGTTCTCTACTAAGTCAGAGACACACAAATTCACACACACACACATTTGCTAAGTCTGGGGTGAGAACATCTACCTAACTGCATTATCACACTTCTGCAGTACACAGTTATAGGACGTGCTATGGAGATTCCTGGGCTACATCCTTCCCAGAGGTGTATGTCTAGGTGAGTGACATCAGCAGCCTTGCCAAAATTGAGTATATGAATTGTATGGAGTGTGAGTAGCCTAAAACGCATTGCTCTCTACTCAGTCTCACACACACACACACACACACACACACACACACACACACACACACACACACACACACACACACACACATTCACAGTTTTCAAGTGAGGAGTTAGAACACATACTTAACTACTTTATCACACTACAGCAGTATGCAGTTACTGGACACACTACGGAGATTACTGGGCTACAGCCTTCCTAGAGGTGTATTTCTAGGTGAGTGACATCAGCAGCCTTGCCACAGTTGAGTATATAAATTGTATAGAGAGTGAGTAGCCTAAAAACCATTGCTCTCTACTAAGTCAGACAGACACACACACAAACACACACTCACACAATTTCAAGTCTGGGGTTAGAACTACTACTTAATTAGTTTATCACTACAGCAGTACGTAGTTATGGGACACACCATGGAGATTACTGAGCTACAGCTCTCCCAAAGGTGTATTTCACATTTGTTGACCTCAGCAGGCTTGTCATAATACTGCCACGGGGAGGACGGTGTGTGCATGGGCCATAACCCATTCATGTAGGGGTTGACATGCCACATGCGGACACACACGGGGTCATGTGTCACAGGTACGTGTATACAGCTACTAGATGACTACTTCCTTGTACAGTCATGTTGCACAGCTGGCATGTGCACCACATAGTCTGTCATGCTGACAGATACTGGTGGATAGTATCCGAGTGAGTGACATCTGCACCTCATGTGTTTGGGGCCCTTTGGCTGTGTGCTGGGTGGGACTGGCCAGGATGGCTCCTTGTCATGGTCACCCTCTTCCACACATCTATGTCTGTCTACCTTTGGCTTATTATAGTGTGTTGTCCTTACATATATGTCTTTATTCCTATCCACTGTGTGTGCAAGACAGGAGTGGTGCATAGACATGTGTTTGCACTAAGAACTGCGACTGCCAGATATGTCTAGTCCACTGGCATTTGCAGATATAGCCTTCATGTGTTTAAGTGTATGAGCATGCCCAGTATGACCTTTCAGTATGTTGACTGACATTGCTTTCATTCCTCTAAGTGTGTGAGCATGCCCAGTATGGCTATCTGTATTGCATGTGTGGATCAAGTCCAGGTAGTTTGCGGTGCTGACCTTTGTGTTGTACACCAACAAATAGCATGCTGTGTCTGCAGGGTATCCATTGGTCATTTGGCATTGTCTGTTGCTGCATTTCTGCATAGTGGGGGGGGCACCTGACTGTTTCTACATTTCTACACATGAGTGGGGGGGGGCACACCTGACTTTTACTATAAGTGTACGTAGCACGGGGAGCACACCTGGCACTTGTACACATTTGCTAAGACTGTACTGGTATGTCAAGTACTTCATTTCAGTCTGTAGTCTTACCTATCATGCTGGCAAGAGGCATACCAGTGTACTACAGATCTTAGCTTTAATTACCTAGATATTAGTTTCTGACGTTCTAGCCTTCACAACTTACATCCAACTGCCTGGCCTGCTGTAGTCTGTCTATCTGTGTAAGTCTGGTGGAGGGGTTATTCATAGAGATCATTGAGAGACCATGGTACAGCATTTTTTTGTGTTTGTCTACACCTGTCCTGCTGGCTGAGACTGTTGTTGGGTATGTGAACCTTCCTGACTGGCATGTGTGGGTCTTATGGACACACACGATCAGCCCATTTTCTGCAGTGGGTTGTGTCACCCTGTGTAGTACTGGCTACTATGGTGACTCCATTATGTGTTACAGATGTCATGGTGCAACTATGGGTGTCTACTCTCTGCTGCCTTAACATTCGGCCACCAAATTCCTTTGAATGCTCACATCCATACCATAGCTACAGGTAACAACACATTCTACTCCATTTGGCAATTGGTAGGTTGATTGACTTACCTTGAGGGTGTGCCAGATTTGAGGATGATGCTGGAGGGCTGCCTATGTTGGATGCACATAGTACACTCCCTATACATGGTTGAGCACAGAAAGTGTCATGTTTGGCATCCCTTTTACTGTCTGTGCGAGTCAGAGAGAGGTGTCATTCCCTGGGTCCCTACTGTGTCAGTGCATATGCTATGAGTTGCCTCTTTGCCAAAGCCAGGGCATACTGGGTATGCCTCCTTTTGCCTACTGGAGCAGGCTCAGGTTGTTCCTCCTCTGAGTCACTCTGTGCCTGTACAGAACTTGGCATTAGTTGGGGGCTGTGTGGCCCTGACGCATGCTGTTCCTGCTGCAGCTGTTTCTGCAGGATCATATTGTGTAGCCTAGCACATACCATAACAATTTGGGTACATGTAGCTGGTGAATACTGTAAGGCTCCACCGGATCTGTCCAGACACTGGAACCGTGACCTGAGCATCCCAAACACATGCTCTATTATATGTCTGGTCTGTGCGTGTGCCTCATTATGGCATAGTTGTTCAGGTGTGTGTGCATTTCTGATGGGTGTCATCAGCCACGGCTCCTGTGGGTACCTTGCATCCCCCACTAGGTGACCATAGGGGATGGCCACATTGGCAAATCTGTGGTACAGCTGCATCAGATGCCATATGGGTGAATTGTCATAGCTTCCAGGGCAGCCAGCACACACATTCATTATAATGCCCTGGGCATCACATACAACCTGTCAGATGATGGAGGGGATGCCCTTGCAGTTGATATATGCCATACCTTGCTGGTGGTACTTTGATGCATATGTACGTGTAGTCTATAGCACCCACTACCCCAGGGTATTCTGCTATTTGGTAGAAGACACACATATTGCTGGTCAACACCTCACATGTGTTGAGGAAATATACGTGCTCACTGGCATATACTGACATGGCATCCGGGAACTCGTGGAATACTCTGGATGCTGATGCCTGTGAGATCTCCATGATATCCCCAGTTGTGCTTTGGGAGGTACCTGTGGCTAGACTACCTAGGCCTATACATACCTTGGTATCCACTGGGATGGGTTCCCCTCGGCCAGTTTGGTGTGTCAGGTGTGACCGGCACTGATCAACAATTTGCTGTAGGAGGTCTCTGTCCACCCTATAGTGCTCCACTGTCTCCAGCTCATGTAGTCCCTGGTAGGTTACCCTGGGTCTGTACACTCTTCTCTGTCTCCTCACTGTGGGTTGTTCAGCAGCATTCACATCCTCACCACCCTCAGCCTCTTCCACATGTTGTTCTATGTTGCCTGCTGCAGCCCTTTTCATTTTGAAGGTTTGTTTGTTAAAATTTCCCTGATTGTATACACCGGTGATGTAGAGTGTTGAAAAACCAGAGGGGGAGGTGTTTGCTTAGTTTATAGTAGTGTTCTGGGCTGGGCTGCTGTCTGTGTAATTGGCTGATTCTGATACATTTCAACTGCCAGCTAAGCTAGTTCTCCTTGATTACCTTCCTACTGATGGTTTCCCTTCCTATTGCCTTCCTGTTTGAGTCAGGAGGTGTGCCGCACACACACACAGTGCTCAGATGTGAACAGAGCTGCTATTTCCTGTTTATTGCTTTTTTGTACACCTGGTGCGTGCCGTGCAAACATGTGTACATGCTGTAAACACATTTTACAGGATTTTGGCTTATTCTACCTGTGTCCCCCATTATTTTCTTGGTGTAAGATAGGACAGCCCTAGACACACCCCCTGCCTTAGCTTAGCTTAGCTAAGGGCAAACATGAGCCACAGTTCTTAATTTAGCTTACAGCATGCCTGACACGCTGCCTGGTTTTCCTAGTCCTACACACTTGGGTGCAGGCTTGCACTGACAGGGAATCTGGGATTCTCTGTCCTTCCCCTCATTTGCATAGGATTGCCTGCTATTGCATAGTTACATGTCCCACACTGAGCCTTCCCCCTTAGCAACCATTACTCACTGGGCAGGTTGTCTTCTGCCTTCCATGGACATGCATGGCAGAATACTGCTTTTAGTTAGAATGCTTATTTTAGGTTTATTTTATTATTCCCCCCCCGATCCTATTTGCGTGTCACTGCCCTATGCTTAAACAGGCGAGAACATCTAAAAAAAAGTAAAAGTTGTTTTTTTTTTTTTTAAAAAACAGTTTGCAATGCCAATGTCCTTCTACATGGCCATTGGCATGTTTCCTCAATGATACAGGTTCATAGGTTCATAGGTTGGTACTAGGCTATCGGCCCTAAGGCCTATGCAAGCCTCGCCATAACAAATCTCTGGAAATTTCTTCCCAAAATATTTACTTCTCTGGGCACCTGTCTAGCAGGGTGACTGACATGATCCCCGGGGTGAATTTCCTATCTCCCATCCAATCATCAAGGTTCCTTTTGAAGAGGGCCAATGAAGCACTCTGCTTGACATGTATGGACAGTCTATTCCAGAGTATGGGGTGTCTCTGGGTCAGGAACCTATCCCTCCATCATGTTTTGTTCATTGTGATGATAAGGTTTAGATCCCTGGAGCATGTGGCTCAGAGGGATTGGGATTTCTTTAAGTGGAGCATGTCCAACAGCTCAGGGTCTGACATGGCCTTGTATGTTAAGCAGAGATCGCCTCTGAGTAGACGATATGCCACAGAGTATAGCTGGAGTTTTTTTAGAGGGTCAGCATATGGCATCTGCTTTAGGCCTGTGATTCTTTTAGTGAAGTATTTCTGTGGCCTTTCCAGCTGTTGCAGATGTCTTGTGAGGTACATACCAAATGGGGCATTATACTCTATAATGGGTCTAATGAGGGATGAGTACAGTGGGACAATGACCTCCTTTTTTCTGGATGAAAAGCCCTTAGTGATGAGGTGAGCCACATAGAAGGATTTCCTGACTGTTGTGGCAATGTGGTTATCAAAAGTGAGACCACTGTCCACCTGTGTCCCTATGTCTCTCATCACACTTTCAATGTTTAGTGTCCTGCCACCTATGTGGTAGTTCATGGGTACATGTTTTTTTTCCAAAGGGGATAACTATACATTTCTTGGCATTAAGCTTGAGACCATGGCTCTGGCACCAGGCATCTGTTTCTGTAAGGCCCTTTTGTAGAATATCCACATCATTTGGGGATTCAGTAATGGCTCCCAGTTTGCAGTCATCTGCAAACCTTGTTAGCCAGAGTTCCTTAGTGTTGGCCTGTACTTCAGAGAAGAAGATGCCAAACAAGAGTCATCCCAGGACTGAACCCTGAGGTACTCCACTTGTCACTTGTCTGGAGCTGGATTTGGAGTTGGCTACTTTTACAGTCTGGGATCTGTTAGTAAGCCAGTTGGCAATCCATCGAGTGACGTCGGGATTTATGCCCAGCTTAGTAAGTTTATCTATGATTCCAGAGTAGGGGATGGTGTCGAAGGCCTTGGCAAGGTCCAGATAGGCTGTGTGGATCGCCTTACCCTCGTCCACAGCTCTGGAGACCAATTTAAAGAAGTCAATCAGATTCAGGAGACAGGATCGGCCCTTCACAAACCCAAACTGGGTGGGGTCCAGTGTTTGAAGGTTGCCGATGTCTTTGTTTAAAAGTTCCATGATAATGCATTCCATGCCCTAGCAGATCAGGCTTGTCAGACTGATGGGATGGTAGTTCCCGGGATCCAAGGTGGATCTTCCCTTGTGGAGTGGGATAACTGTAGCTGTGCGCCACTCAGTGGGCACGAAGCCTGAGGTGAGGCTATGATTAAACATGACACTTAGGTGGGGTGTCAGTTCATTTTATAGTTCATGTAGTACACAGCCTGGCATGTCATCTGGTCCCATGGATGCTGTATTCTTAGCTTTGGAGAGTGCTGTTTCTACCTGTGTGGCTATGATTATTGGAATTTGGCAATCGTTTGATATTGAGATGGACCATTTAGTGGGTGAGAGGGGGGTGAAGTTGGCACTAAATCGATCTGCCAGGATATTGGCAATATCCTTGGGATAAGTATATTTAATGCCATTCTGTTGTAGCTCAGAGCAGATCTGAGCATTACCATTTAGATTTTTGACATAACTATAAAATGCCTTGTGGTTGTCTTTGGAATCTTTGGCAATTTTATTTTCGTAACTAGCTTTTGAGGATTTTATGAGGGATCTCAGCTTCTTACTGAGGCTGATGAGGGAGTTTTTTGCATCCTGGGATTTTCCTCTTTTCTGCAACAGTTTCTTCCTTCTGTTGTATAGTTTGTTTATAGCAGGGGACCACTAGATTGGCTTCCTTTTTTTGGAAAAGAGCATTTTGGTTCTATTTGGGATGGCACGATTCATGCATGAGTGGATGTGCTCATACTGTGCCTTAGTGTAGGATTCTGCAGTCGAACTTCCAGATCCCGTCTGTGTGGGTGTTATGAAATTTGTCACTTCTGACTTCAGTAGCATGAAGTCGGCTTTGGAGAAGTTTTTTAAGGAGGTTTCCTTACTGGGGGGTGGGATGTGGATGATGTCAAGGGTGATTTGCTTATGGTCAGACCTGACCAATGAGGGGGTGACCACTGGTGTGGAGCATCTATCTCCCATGTTGGTAATGACCAGGTCTAGGATATTGGAGCCCCTGGTGGGACAATGGATTAGTTGATCCAGGGTGTTGGAATTTATGAATTCCAAGAACCCTTGGGAAAAGGAGTTGGTACCCGAGTAGTTTTCCCAGTTAATGGCAGGGTAGTATAAATCACCCAGTATTAGGGTTGTATCTTAATATTTTCCAGTATGTTTAGGAAGGTGTAGTGAGAATTTTGGGGTATGGTGGGGGATCTATAGCAAGGTACAATTTGGATTGCAGTCTTACCTAGTGTTAGTTGCACCTGGAGAATTTCAGATGCATTGTGTTGGGCAACTAGCCTGGAGGTGTGAATATCCTTGGTGAATATGGACACTACTCCACCTTTAGTGTTTCGGTCTTGGTTTTGTGGCCGAAAAGTGTGGTAAGAATTGTAGCCTGGTATTGCAGGGGTGCTCTCTGGAGCCTTGAACCAGGTCTCAGTTACTGCACAGATATCGATGTTCTTCATTTTTAGGAGTGCCTCGAGACAGTGCATTTTGAGGTTTAGACTTCTAGCATTGAGTAGCATTACCTTCAGATTTTGCATGCTTGTATCTGTTACGGTGGTGGTGTTTTCATTTGAACCTTGCCTAAAAAAGGCACTATAGGGGTGGAAAGAGCTTTAGCCAGTAACCTAAATCCCAGGGGTGACAGGTGCAGACCATCTCTGGCAAAGCATCATGGTTTGTCGATCATGTCTTTCCAGGCAGACAAATACTGGATCCCCTTTGAATGATACCAGAAGCTTAGCCAATTGTTGAAGTCAATCATTTTGTCCTTATACTGTGGTATCATTCTGGGTGAAGGCAGGATGCTTCTCAGGGCTAGGGTCATACCTGGCTGGGTTGCATGATCCAAGTGCTATTCCATGTCTCTTGTCATGTAGTCCAGGGAGGTACGTCTCAAGTCATTCACTTCAGCATGGACAATGACAGAGTCGTATTTGTATTTGTTGTGGAGTGACTTGAGTGCATGTGTTATGTGGCGGATCCTGGCACCTGACAGGCAGCTGACTGAAATTTTCTCCTTGTTCAGCCTGGTGAGTGGGACATCAGTGTGCCTGATTATAGAGTCACCTATGACTAAAGTGCTGGGTACATCGTCTTGCCTTAGGGGCTGTTGTTGTGTGGCACACTGGTGTTGTAAGCTATGTGTCACTTTGGTTGTGACTGCTGTTTGTTTGCATTTCAGCTTAGGAGGTCCTTGTTGCTTGGGCAGGTTAATGTTAAGCGCCTCTGCATGTGTGGGTTTAGTGTTGCTATGTGTGGGTGTTGATGGTGTTGGTTTTAAAGGGCTATGAGTTGCTAGAGGTGTAATGCAGGTGTTAGCCTTCTCCTCTTGACTGTCTAGCACAATCTTGACCGGAGAGAGCTTTGCTTCCAGTTTTGCTATGTAAGTGCATCTCTCGCAGGTTGTAGTGTTGGGTGGTAGGAGGAGAGGATTGTCTGTGTACATGAGGTAGTTGCTGCATTGCCCCAGTATGCCCAGATTCACCAGGTGGACAGGAGAAATCACCGGAAGCTGACCCTTGGACATGCCAGTTTAGGTGCTTTTTTGTAAAGTTTAAGAGCTGTTTTCCGTTACCTATGCAAGGTACTTTGCAATTATAGGGTGTTTAGTGCCTATGATATGCAGCCTTTATTTGGAGCTGCCATAGCTCCATTTTGTACTTTGCAGAAATGTACTCGTTACTAACCAAGTACATTTCTGCAGACTGCACTCGTCCTGCACGGACTGCTGCCAGCTTCCTAGATCACATATTAGCCTCGTCTGCATGGTTTTCACCTGAAAATTTGGGTAATTTGCATACAGGAGCACAGTCCATGCAGGATTAGTCTAAGAGCTCATGTGCATGATCCAGGAGCTCATTCCTGGATCACACATCGACCATATTGCCTAAATCAGCTCTTAGACTAATCTTGCACGCTATAAAGGGCTTCATAAATCTGGGGGGCAGTCTTTCAAGATGCCTTGTTGATGCTTGTTAGTCCATTCTGGAGAATCTGAAATTTAGACTGGGAGTTTAAGACAACTCCAAGTTTACAACCAAATACAGACTTGATCGGCCACAGGTCCTTGATGTCAGCCTCAGTATCAGAGAAGTAAATATCAAGGAGAAGTTATCCTAGGAGCAATCCCTGTGGAACACCACTGGAAAGTAATTTATTTGTGTATTTGTTTGATTTATCCTTTGCTGACCAGGTTAGCCCTTCTAGTCTTGTGGCTTCTTTTCGTGGGAGACCTGAGGTGGTATTTCTGCTCTCATTTCAATAACAGCATGCCTACAATGCTGATAAATTAGATTCTATCATTGAATCAGTTTACTAAGCAATATAGAGGTTTTCATTTAGTTTACTTAGCTTATCAATAATATGGTATGGTAGTAAAGGACACTGCTGGGTCTAGGTAGACAATGTGACAATTTGCCTGTAACTAATGAAAGACTGACTTGTTCAAAGAAGTCCACTAGGTTCAAAGGTAGAAGATGCCTTTAACAAACCATAACTGGCTTAGGACCAGAGCATGTAACTTTCCTATGTCATCATCTTTCCCCCTTTTTTTCCCATTTTCTACATGCAGTTATGGTGTTGTGGCAACTGTCACCATCTCTCGCTATTCAATGCCACACTCCTACCTTCTTCGGCACTCATGCCTGAATGGTGCTGGCCTTCTCTCACATAATCCATCCACCTCTTTGTTGGATGCCTTTGCTTCATCTTTCCTTCTACCTGCCTGTCCCAAATCTTCTGCACAGTATTGTCTTCTGCTTTTTAGCCAGTGTGCTTAAACCACTGTAATCTCCTCTGTTTGACCTTTTCTGCAATTGCCTATGTCCTTATGAATACATTCCATGAAAGATATGTTCCATTGTTATACTAATAAGGCTGCTGATGCTTATAAGTCTAGAGTTTCCTGGATCACTAGTAGGCTACCTGTGTGGAGTGGGATGACCACTGCAGTAATCTATACCTCTGATACGAATTCAGTGGAGATACAATGCATGATAAACATTGTAGCAAGTGTATGAGACAGTGTCTTCTGCTGAGATGAATGCAGCCTTGCACATTATCAAGACCCATGGAGGTAATGTTTTTGGCCTTGAATGGAGCACTCTTGTTAATATATTGTGGAAATTTGGGGGAGAGAAATGTTTCAGCTGAACTTTGTTAATATAGGTTCATAGGTTCATAGGTTCATACTAGGCTATCTGCCCTAGGGCATTTATAAGCCTAGCCAGAGTGTGTTTGGCTTTCGCCACCCATTTTAAATTAATTTTGCTATGCCCTTTTTCGAGGTTAGTATACTGTGCCTCTGTCTAACAGTGACACAGAAGTGATACCCGGGGTAAACCTACAATCTCCCATCCACTCATCAAGATTGCTCTGGAAGAGAGTCAATGAGGGACTCTGCCTAACCTGGACTGGGATTTTATTCCAGAGTGAAGGGAGCCTCTGGGTTATGAATCTGTCCCTCCAGCATGTCCTATTTATTTCAGTGCTGAGGTACAAGTCTCTCGAGTGCGTAGCTCGATGGGATTTGGATTTTCTGAGGTGCAGCATGTCCATTAATTCCGGGTTGGACATGGCTTTATACGTCAGGCACAGATCGCCTCTGAGCAGGCTGTATGCCACTGAGTAGAGCTGGAGTTTCTTTAACCGGGCAGCATATGGCATCTGTTTGAGCCCTTTGATCCTCTTGGTGAGGTACTTTTGGGGTCTTTCCAGTTACTGCAGGTGTCTGGTAAGGTACATCCCAAAAGAGGCATTGTACTCAATTATGGGCCTGATGAGGGATGAGTTAAGAGGCACAATGACCTCCCCTAATCTAAATGTGAATCCCTTCATGATTAGGTGGGCTATATAAAATGTTTTTCTAACCACTTTGGCCACGTGGTTGTCAAATGAGAGATTGCTATCAACTTGGGTCCCCAGGTCCCTAATTACTTCTTCTGTACTTAATGGATTACCACCTATGTGGTAATTTGTGGGCACTTTGTTTTTGCCAAAGGGGATGACTATACACTTTTTGGCATTTAGCGTGAGGCCATGGCTCTGGCACCAGTTGTCTGTTTCTATGAGGCTCTTTTGTAGGATGCTTGTGTCGGCTAGAGAGTCGATTATGGCGCCCAGTTTGCAGTCATCTGTGAACTTGGTCAGCCACAGTCCTTCCGTGTTAGTCTGTACCTCCGAGAAATATATACCGAACAAGAGAGGTCCCAGGACTGAGCCTTGTGGGATGCCACTTGTAACTGGTTTGGAGTCTGACATGGCTCCAGCAATTCTAACCATGTGGGTTCTGTCCTTGAGCCAGTTTGCAACCCATCTAGTGACATAGGGGTTTATATTTAAGCTGGTGAGCTTATCTATAATGCCCGAGTGGGGTATTGTATCGAAGGCTTTTGCAAGGTCCAGGTAGGCTGTGTGGACCACCTTCCCCTCGTCAATGGCCTTGGTGACTGTTTCAAAGAAATCAACCAGGTTTAAGAGGCAGGATTTGCCCTTAACAAAGCTGAACTGGGTAGGATCCAGTGTCTGTAGGTCCCCAATATCTTTATTTATGAGGTCCATGATGATCCTTTCCATAGCTTTGCAGACCAAGCTAGTCAGGCTTATAGGGCAATAGTTTCCAGGATCCGTTGAGGCACCACCTTTGTGGAGAGGGACCACTGTTGCTGTACGCCACTCTTTGGGTACATATCCTGTAGTAAGGCTGAGACTGAACAGTAGTTTTATGTTTAGGTTTAGTGCTTCTTGGAGTTCATGTAGGACGCAGCCCAGGACACCATCTGGTCTCATTGATGCTGTGTTTTTTGCTTTGGAGAGGGCGGCTCTTACCTGAGCATCTGAGATGTCAGGGGGGCTATGCTAATCTTTTCAAGCTCTCCTCTAGATTACTAGATAGTAAATCTTTTTTTCTTATGGGCTAAGAAGTTCTTCCTTTTACTGTATAGTTTACTTATGCTAAGGTTGCAGCACAAGGGTTTATTCCTGAATTTAGCATTGTATTTTTGTATTATAATGACTGATACCGCAATGTATTATTTGAAATGGGAAGAGAAATTATCCACTAATATCCAGTGTGCAAGATGGGGTCATTGAGGTGCAGAGGGAGCTTAATCAGTTAGCTGGAGTAACTTTGCCTTAGAGTAGTCTCTAAATATGGAAAGATTTTGTGGTAAATCATGCTTTACCCTCATTCTGAGTGTTGCTGATAGTTAGTCCAGTTTGCTCAGAGATGTGGTAACTGTACATTTTGAGCATAGGGAGTCTATATTGCTGAGAACTAGGTTGAATATTTTTTGTACCCTGGTGAGCATCTGAACTAGTTGGTTTAAAGAGCTAGCAGCATTAATGAATCCAAGGAATAATTGTGCATACCAGTTTGTGGCTGCGTAGATCTGCCAGTTAATGGATATAGATCATAGAATTATAGAAATGTACTAGTCTAATGGTCCTAGGGCCCTTACAGTCTTAGCCAAGTTCTACCCTTATTTCCACAATCAGCACCTATTGCCCCTGTCCAAGAGGGATGTGGGTGGAACCCGCAGGGTAAATTTATAGTTACCCATTGAATGGTCAAGATTGCACTTGAAGAGTCTTAATAAGGTGCTCTGTTTGACATGAAGTGGGAGTCTGTTCCGAAGGTGTGGTAACCTCTGGAGACAAATCTGTCCTTAAAGCAGGTTCCATTAATGTCACATACAAGGTTAAGGTCTTTAGACTGAGTAACCCATGTACCATCTGACTTACAGAGATGCAGCATTTCCAATAAAGCAGGGTTGGAGATTGCCTTGTTGAAAGGTAGAGATCACCTCTGGGTAGTCTGTAAGAAAAAGAATAAAGTGACAGTGTTTTCAGATGACCCACATAGGACAGATGCTGAGGACCTAGAATTTTCCTTGTGAAGAACCTCTGTGGCCTCTCCAATTTCTGCAGGTGCTTGAAAAGGTACATACCAAAAGGGGGGGGAGGGGGGTTGTACTCAATTATTGGCCTGACGAGGGAAGACTGCAGGGAGGTTATAACCTCTTTTTTTCTGGAGGCAATGCCCTTACTTATGACATGAGTAACATAGAATGTCCTTCTTACCATTGTGGTGACATGGTGGTCAAAGGTGAGGTTGCTGTCAACCTATGTGCCCAGATGTCTAAGCATTGAGTGCATACTTAAGGTGTTGCTATTGATGTGATAGTTAGCAGGAACATCACCATTACCAAAAGGGATGATAATACATTTTTTTGCATTGAATTTAAGGCCATGACTTTGGCTCCAATCATTTGTTTGTGCAAGACCCTCTTGAAGGATGTTGACATCATTTGGAGAGTATATCCTCTCTCCCAGTTGCAGTCATCAGCAAACTTTGTCAGCTACAGCCCTCTAGTTTTTGATTGTACTTCTGATAAATAGATTCCAAACAGCAGAGGACCAGGACTGATTTCTGTGGAACAGAACACCACTTGTTACAGGTCTGCTGCTGGATTTGTATTCTACTATTTTTACTATATGGTTTCTGTCAGTGAGTTAGTTAGCGATTCATCTAACAATATAAGGGTTGATCCCTAGATGGGTTAGTCTTTCAATGATGCCTGAGTGGGGGATAGTGTCAAATGCTTTACCTAAGTTTAGGTAGGCTGTATGCACAGACTTTCCCTCATCCAGGGCCTTGGTGACTGTCTCGAAGAAGTCCATCAAGTATAACAGGCATGATCTCCTTTCGACAAATCCAAACTGAGTAGGGTCAAGTTTGATGAGATTACCTATATCTTTGCTGATAAGGTCCATGATGATTTGCTCCACAGCCTTGCACATAAGGTTCATAGGTTCATAGGTTCATAGGTTCATACTAGGCTATCTGCCCTAGGGCATTTATAAGCCTAGCCAGAGTGTGTGTGGCTTTCACCACCCCTTAGGATGAGAATACTATACCCATTAGTTTGCTGTGCCTCTGTCCAGCAGTGACACAGAGATGATTCCCGGGGTAAACCTACAATCTCCCATCCACTCGTCAAGATTTCTCTTGAACAGAGTCAGTGAGGGGCTCTGCCTCACATGGACTGGGATTCTGTTCCATAGTGTAGGGAGTCTCTGGGTGATGAATCTGTCCCTCCAGCACGTCCTATTTATATCCGTGTTGAGGTTTAAGTCTCTTGCTCTCGTGGCTCTGGTGGATTTGGATTTTTTGAGGTGGAGCATGTCCATTAATTCTGGGTTTGACATGGCCTTGTATGTCCTAGGCTAGTCAGGCTAACAGGTCTATAGTTCCCAGGGTCAGTGGGTGCTCCACCTCTGTGCTAGGGGAATAATGGTGGCCATTTTCCATTCAGCTGGGACAAAGCCAGTGCTTAGACTATGATTGAAAAAAGTAACCAATAGTGTTGCTAATTCTTGTTGGAGCCCATGTAAGATGCAGCCTGGGATGTTATCAGGTTCCATAGATACTGTGTTCCTGGCCTTAGACAGGCCATCAGTGACCTGCTGTTTAGAGATACAAGGTAGGGGACAGGTGGTAGGGATGTCATGAGGTACAAGTGGCGGGGACAGAAGAGTGAAGTTGTCCATAGGCTTAATATATGCAGTATCATTAACTACCAGTTTGGCCAAATCTAGGCCTTTCCTTTTAGGTTATGGATGTAACTAAAAATGCCTTACAGTTGTCTTTAGTTGAGGAAGCTAATTTGGATTCATAGTTTGCTTTGGAGGACTTCACAAGAAGTATTATTCGCTTGTTTAATCAGATGAGGGAGTGTTTCCTGTTTAGGGCTTGCTCCCTCTTACTATAGATAGCAATTTCTTCTTATTGTAAAGCTTATTAATGGCAGGTCTCCACCAGGCAGGTTTTCTCTTCCTTGAGGAGCTTGTTTTGGTCCTACGGTCAATGCAGTTATACAGGTGTTTGTATAAAGCATTGGTGTAGAACTTGGCATAGTTGCCAGTTTGATCTGAGGTTGGAGGTGTAGGGAAGCTATTTATACCATCCTGTAAGAGGTTATAATCTACTTTGGAGAAGTTTTTTTAGTTTAGTTGCTGCTGGGGGTATCAGGTGTGATAGTTTCTTTAAATGAAACTGATTTGTGGTCAGATCTCACCAGGGGAATACCTCACAGTGGGAGTGCTACAGTGGCTCCCCCATACTGGTAAGCACCAGATCCAGGATGTTGGCATACTTTGTTGGGCTGTCAACCAGCTCATCTAGGCTACTGGACTTAATGAAGCTGAGGAACCTTTGGGCAAGTGAGTTTGAGCACAAGTAATTTACCCAGTCAATCGATGGATAGTTAAAGTCACCCAAAATCATGGTGTTTGGATGAATCTTGATAGACTCAAGTATATCCAAATTGGCAGAATGGGTGTCCTGATTCATGGAGGGGGTCCTGTAGCTGACAATGACTTGAATAGGTATTCTACCAACAGTAAATTGCACCTAAAGTATCTCCAGGGAATCATGCTGTTTGACAAAGCTGGATGTGTATTTATCTTCAATGAATATTGATACACCACCTCCTTTAGTATTCTCACCTTCAGTTTGTGGCCTGAATGTGTAGAAGGAGGTGCATGCTGGTATGGCTGGGGTACTGTCCACAGCCTTGAGCCAGTTTTCTGTGACTGCACAAATGTCTTCATCCTCCAAGGTGAGGATTGCTTCCAGTGAGTGCAGTTTCATGTTAAGACTCCTAGTGTTTAGCAGAATAACCCTGACAGTGTTTTTAGCTGTCCCTCAAGAGAATATGGTTAGGTTCAGCAGGGAGGGATATCACACTAGCAGCCAAAATGTATTCCAGGACTGACTGGTATAGCCCTCCTGGAGAAAGTAGGGATTGCATGAGTGACAAGGAAGACACGGGCGCTTTGGAATATCTCTGAAATAGCTGAAACACCAATAGATAATGCAGTACACAATAAACTGTAACTCATTTTCTTGCAAAATCTGAATGGAAATTCAAATTATTTGTTATATGAAAAATAGGAGCTACAGATATAACCAAATGGATTTTGTTAAAATTGAAGAGTGCTCCATTTCAAGGCTACTACCAGACTGCTATAGCTTTTAAAATATATTTAGGGGAACATGATCTGATTTATGCTGTTTACTAAGGTCTAAATAGATCTAATCAGTTTAGTCTGGTTAAAGGCAAATAAAGGATGGTTTCACTGATGAAGTTAAAAAGAGATCATGCTTATCTTCATATTGGTCTTATGTGTGTTAGTAATATTTTTAGTCTCATTAACTGGTTAACATTATTCTGTAATTTATTGTACCCCAAAATGTCTTATTGGGTGCTGACACACACAAGTGATTTGGTCTTATAGTCAAGACGTCTTCTTGTAGTGAACTGTTTGACCCAGTTGCATAACATCAAAATGATAGGAGATATTATTTTCTGGTTTCTGACTTAGTGTTGCAGTACTCTGAAAATATAATGTGGTTAACTATCATTTAAAAATATGTCAGTATTATTTTCATTTTAATTTTTATTTGTGTTTGGCACCTAAAAAGACATCTAAGCCTGTCTTCTATTTTCTGCTAAATATAGATACAGGGAGAATTCAATAAGCCCTACAAGGATCAATTCTCCATGTAGAAATAGTGCTGTGGCCGAAACACAAAGTCAGGAGGCCGAGCAATCCAGGAAACAAGGCTGGGGGTGTGCACGAGCCTCCCAACACTGTCCGGACATGGAGGCAACTGTGTAATGCAAATTACCTCATTTTCTGGTAAACACCCTGCAAATGAGGTGAATTTGTGATCCAAGAAGCAAATTATGAAAATAAAAAATCAAAGGAATTTTTTTAACAGATATGACATGTTTTAGCAGTGCGCAGTGATGCACAAACATAATAGATCATAAAATAAAAAATTATTAAAATAGTAAAATATGAGATATAAAGCTATACTGAAGTTCCCCATTATACTGGCTAGTAGGCAGAATCATACAATGGCAGGTTATAGTGGTTGCCAAGGAGATAGGCTCTGGTGTCCGCAGGTACCTCTCCGTTTAAGGGCTATAGTGTGGTAGTGTAGGCAGAAGAGGCAGCTGACATGAAAAGGGGGTGTGTCATGGCTTGTGTAAGCACATTGCATTGGAGGTTTGTGCTCAGCTAAGCACAGCTAAGCAGGGGGATGGGTCTGAGGCTGCTTAGCTGGTTAAAAAAATGCTGAGCATGTTCATGTACAGGGGAGGGCCCTTTCTGCTCAGCAATGTTTACACTAGTGCCACGGGTTTGCTCTGAGAGCCGCAGGACTTAAAAGTTGAGGAAATTGAAAAAAAAATAAACATAAAAGGATATAGCTGAGAAAAGACAATCAACTATAAATGACTAAGAAGCCCTCTGCCACTCACAGTGGCCCATTCAAGCCCTTCATTAAAATAGCTGGCAGGTGGAATGTGTCATAGTCAGCCAATCACACAGGCTGCATCTGCAGCACGCCAGTATAAAATATGCAGACACTCAAAAATCTGATTTTTCCCACATACTCTACACCATTGGAGAACACACTTGGGAATTTTAACTGACAAAATGATAGGGGATGCTGCTGCTTTGCTAAATCTCTACATGCTACAGGCTGAGGGCAGTGATGAGGATGATGCTGACACCCGGCCCAGACTGAGGAGGAGAAGAGTGTTCAGACTCAGGGCAACCTTTCAGGGGTTACATGAGCTGGAGAAAGTAGAGCACTACAGGGTGGAGAGGGACATACTACAGCAACTCACAGAGCTCTGCTGCACTCACCTCAGACCCAGAGCCAAGAGAGGGGGACCCATCCCAGTGGAAAGAAAGGTGTTTGTAGCCTTAAGGATACTAGCTACAGGTACTTTCTAAAGACCTACTTGGGATATCAAGGGGATCTCACAGGCATCTGCATCCTGGGTACTCCATCAGTTCTTGGATGTCATGCTGACACATGCCAGTGAGCACACATTTATTTTTCCAACACCCATGAGGAGAGGACCACCAATATGCATCTCTTCCACCATGCAGCACACTACCAAGAGGTACTGGGTGCCATAGACTGCACTCATGTGCACATCAAAACACTGCCCAGTGAGGAGGGTAGAGTCTACATCAACCACAAAGGGTATTACTCCAGCAACTGCCAGGTTGTGTGTAATTCCCAGGGCATTATCATCAATGTGTGTGCTGGCAGCCTTGGCAGTTATTATGACTACCACATCTGGCACGCCTCACAGCTGTACCAGGCATTTGCCGGGGGGGGTATCCGGTATGGCCATCTAGTGGGTGATGCTGGTTACACACTGGAACCATGGATGATGACACCCATTCGAAATGCACAAACATACACTGAAGAATGCCATAATGAGGCACATTCACAAACTAGGAACATCTTAGAGTGTGTGTTTGGTCTGCTGAAGTCATGGTTCTACTGCCTTGACATATCTGGTGGAGCCCTGCAGTACTCTCCAGACACATGTGCACACATGTTCATAGCATCCACCATGCTACACTATATGATCCTGTGGAAACAGCTGTGGCAGGAACATCAGAGGGAAGGGGATACAGCTCCCCACCATTGCTAAGGTCTCCACAGGGACAGGGGGACTCGGTGGAGGAAACCCCTCAGCCTCTCCCTATAGGCAGATGTAGGTGTGCCTAGTATGCCCTGGTCTTGGCAAAGAGGCAATGCATAGCACATACACTGACATCTTAAGAGCCCTGGGACTGACAGCTCACTCTGACTCACATACACACAGTAAAATGGATGCCAACACATCACACTACCTATACCTTACCATGTACAGGCCATATACTGCCTGCATCCAGCAGAGACTGTCCTCTCAATTGCTGCTGGCACAAGGTAAGCCACTCTTAATAGCAATAACTGAATGGGGAAGTAGACTCTGGTAGCATATGTATGGTATTCCTGCATGTATGCCTGGGAACAGCAATATGGGACAACAGGAACTCTCAGCCAAAAACTGGCTGACCCACAATATGCAGTAGGGCCTAAGCCAGCAACATCCACTGCACTATGTGAGGAACTTACAAACAGCAGTGTCAAAGGGCAAATGCACGGATGTCAATGTTGGAGTCCCATGCATAGCTCTAAACCTCTTATAGCAAGAAATCTGTACAAAGCCATAAAGCAATGTGGGGAAAAATCCCAAAAACTGGGACAAGTCATACATATTGCACTTCCAAACATAGAGAGTTGATAGAATAGCAGCTGTTGCAGCAGCATGAATTCTCTGAAGGTCAAAACGACTGAGACTCTAATGTCTGTCATTACATTCTAACTTCAGTCTTTAGTGATTTCATTATTATTTGCTACACAACCACATTTTTATGCATAATGGACACCAGATATGAGATAAACATCTGCACAGTCTGTGAATATGTGTACAGTTGAGAGGTATACCCCCTCGCCTCAACACACCTGTGTCCACATAGAACTGCAGTAACATTTATGTCTTTAAGGTGATAGCAGCAGACCACAAATTCCCAGGGATGTCACAATCAATTTGATAACTTGTTCCATTTCTACAACATGCAGGGGTCAATGTGCTTTGTATGTTTGTGATTAATAGTGTCAGCAAGTGAACAACACTTACTGGTGGCTGTTGAGGCTTAGTGGTCTAAGTACAGTACTGTAGTTGTTAGGGTCTATGAGTGGCCATGGCAACTATTTTGCATGTCAGCTACACCAACGGTAGGAGTTGTACACACTGGCCAGAACTCAATAGTTGTTACTGCAGGAAAGTTGGACAATGG
This sequence comes from Protopterus annectens, assembly GCF_019279795.1. Taxonomy (NCBI): domain Eukaryota; kingdom Metazoa; phylum Chordata; order Ceratodontiformes; family Protopteridae; genus Protopterus; species Protopterus annectens. The sequence goes on along the minus strand of NC_056732.1, from coordinate 1,365,552,385 downwards.
AGGGACAGGGGGGCACACATATGGACAGTACACAGGTCTGAGTAACCTACACAGTGCCTAGTACAGCAGCAGGTTGTGACAAGTCAGTTGAGTGCCAGGATATAAAGGCTGCCACATCACTGTGTCAGTATTGATAACAAGTCAGTGGGCACCATCCATACTCCTGGAATGACAGGGTGTCACAGAATGTCCACATGTATACCTCATATATCTTCTCTGTTTGTTATAACATTGCATTTGCCTGCCAAACTACTGGCAAACCAATAAAGGTTGATGTGAAAACAGCAATGACAGTGGAGATGCAGATGCCATACCCATAAGTAAATGCAAGCTAATAGAAAACTGTTCCACCAACTGTGTAAGTTTGAAAGAGTAATATTCAGAGCCTTCCCCCATGTCTGGGCCTGTGTCTGACTGTTATATATGGTCTATCCAGATGTCTGTAAGAGTTTGAGAGCTATGGCCAACTGTAGCCTTAGAATAACAGTGCAACACAAACCACCTGAGGACCAAAGCAGATGTATGGGGAACAATGATGGACAACCTGCTAAACAGGCACAGTCAGAGGTGTGAAATCTTTAACCTTGTATGTGATGTTACGACTTCTACCCCACCGACACTATAACTGCAAATACATAACAGTAGCAACTGTGACTGGACTACAGAAGGACAAAGAAACACATATAAGGTGAAGGGGAACCACTGACCAGACAAACATAGAATGTGCACAGTAGAACAATTTCTGCTGCAACATAGTTCCCTGCAGTGTATGGGGTCAGTAAACAAATGTCTCTAAGTGCTCCCTCACATTACCCTATACTGATCTACCACTCACATACCAGGAAATCTCAGTGCTATATAGAATATACCACACATATTATGGAAAACTCAGCTTGGTCCAATGCACTCTGTACCCATTCCAGGATATGATTCAGTTAATAGGAATAGCACACAGCCAGGAGATTCCTCACACAGTATATCTCTGAGGTGTTGGACTATTTACACAGGTTCATCAGCCAATCAGCTGTAGCACACAATGTCCTGGACCAGACTACAGCTAGCTCTGGAATGGAGTCAACCTCTTACTGTTCAAGGTCATGCCGGACCTGCTCCACCACTTAGAGAATTACAGCCCATGTCTAAACCCACATCTGACAATACAACTTTGTTGTCCAGATATGCGTTTGCATACAGACAGCTATATACAACTGTCTCCCCCCAACCCATGTGACCGGATTAGCTGCAGCTATCTGGAGGTGGCTCATCTGTGCTAGATGTACATATATATAGGTAACATATACAAATATATCAATTATAGACAGGCAGAGACAGGGGGAGGGAGAGACAGACAGAGACAGATAGAGAGAGAGAGACACACAGAGAGACATAGAGAGAGAAAGAGAGAGAGAGAGAGAGGCATAGAGAGACAGACACCATGAAAGACACAGAGTGATGTCCTGATGCAGACATTTGCACTCCAATTGTAACCACTGGCACATACAAGTACAAAAGTGAGCTCTGTTGTGTAATAGTAGTGAGGTAGGGGTTGTAATCTCACATCACCTGCCTTGTGTGTGCATGTGTGAGTGTGTATGTTTGTAGGTTAAAGTATCTTGATGCCTTTTCCACCCAGTAAACCTCCCATTGCCCTACTTTACAAGGCCTGCAGTCTGCTGCTGTCATTCACCTTATAAGTACCTTTGAACACTGCTCTGTGGTGCACTTGATAAGTACATAGCACTATAGTGCACATAATTAGAGAGGTAGAGGTTCTAATCTCAGCACTGAGAACTGTGTGTGTTTGTAGGTTAAAGCATTATTAGTCCTTTTCCACCCAGTAAACTTCCCATTGCCCTACTTTACCAGGCCTGCTGATGACTTCACCTTAGAAGCACCTTTGGACACCCTCCAGCCATATAAGCTCCGGGGCCCACATGCTGACTATGTAACACTATAGTATAGAAAACTAGATACGTAGGGGTTCTAATCTCAATTCTGACAACTGTATGTGTGTGTGTGTGTGTGTGTGTGTGTGTGTGTGTGTGTGTGTGTGTGTGTGTGTGTGTGTGTGTGTGTGTGTGTGTGTGTGTGTGTGTGAGCCATATCCCCTGTGTGTATTGGTTATACCATTTTGAGGCCTGTTCCATCTGGGTGACCCCCCCCCCATTGCATTACTTTACAGGGCGTGTTCATGTCATCTACCTTAGATCCACTGTTGGACACTCTCTAGGCATATAAGCTCCGTGGTGCATGCGATAAGTAGGCAGCACTTTAGTACATAGGTAGGTTTGCATTTGAATCTCAATAAGGACAACTATACTACTGAATATTTGTGTGTGTTTGTGCATGAAGCATATTCCCTGTGGCTGTTGTATGTATTGGTTGTACCATTTTAAGGCCTGCTTATCCCCTCCTGATGGCATTACTTTAAAGAGCCTGTTCTAGTCATCCACCTTAGGTGCACCATGTCAAAATCTACAGGGCATACCAGTCATCTGTACAGATGTATGCAGAATGTCCAGATGTTTGCAACATATAGGTGGTCCGTGTCTCATAACAATTGGGGTATCATGACAAATCATTGGCAATAATGTGAAAGTTGCCATAGTGACAGACATGTCAGCTTCAGACGTCATACCCATCTGAAACATCATGCTGATGCAAAATCTGTTACCCTGTCAAGGAATTCCCAAGATTAATTGCTGTAAGAGGTTGTGCATTATGTCTCTTGCATATAATCTCTGTGGCACATGTGATGTGTACCTAGCAGTATGGTACATACAAGTAGATAGGTAGGTGTTCTAATCTGATGACTGACAACTGTGTGAGTGTATGCATATTCTCTGTGACTGACTTGCCTGTATGTATGTGATGATTATACCACTTTGTGTGCCTTTTCCACCCTGTTAACTCCCCCATTGCCAACCTAGTCAGGCCCCCTACATATGTCATTCACCTTAGAAACATAGTTACACATTTTCTAACACAAAGGCACTGTGGCATGTGCAATAGTCATATCAGTCTGTATTATACATAACAAGATAGGTAGATGTCCTAATCGGAAAAGTGTCACCTCTGTGTGCATGTATGTTTCAATGCATATTCCCATGCAGCTGTGTGTGCGAGTATTTGTGATGGCTCTGCCATGTTAAGGGTCTGTGAACCCTCCCATTGGCAGTCCTAACAGATCCTGTAATTGTCACCCACCTGAATAGTAGTGGCCGACACTGCAACACTATTGTAGCTTTATGGTGCTTGTGTTATGTATATAGCAATATATGTAAAACTAGGCAGGTAAAGGTTCTACTGTCAAGGGAAGGTCATGAGTGTGTGTGTGTGTGTGTGTGTGTGTGTGTGTGTGTGTGTGTGTGTGTGTGTGTGTGTGTGTGTGTGTGTGTGTGTGTGTATCCTCTTGCAGCATTCTAACTGTGATACAGACACCAGCATACCTCTCAACCTCTCACAGAAAGACATCTTGTTAAAGCCATATGGAAAAGTGGGACAAAGACCAAACATTGTGCACAACCTTCACATATTGCTGTGACATGCATAGAAAGTAGATACCAGAACAGGTTGTGCATTTGAATGCACTTTCCAAAGGGTATGTGTTGTGACATGACAATAGCCGTCATTAATGTAACTGTAATGTTAGTCTGCCATGATTGCCGAACAATTTACCAGAAAACCACAATGTTATGACAAACAGAAAAATTATATGTGGCAAAATCAGGACATTCTGCAGACATATGTAGAGGTCAAGGGTATGGCCACCATCTGTACCACCCTACAGGTTGCAGTCCATCTTTGGCAAGGTGTGACCTGCGATGACAACTGAAACAATACAGAGGTCCCGAGTGTGTAGGACAACAAACATTTCATAAAGTTGTCTACTAATTACACAGATCAGTTATAGCACATCAGAAGTACCTTAATGTTATGACAAATAGCATTGCTAAGTTAATGTCATACAAAGAAGGTGTCATAGTAGCACACCAAAGGATGTCCTGTATGCTGCACTTGCCATGGATATGGTATGAACTGCCAACTGTCACGTTGCTGCAAGACATGTCCCACAGTCCACATCTGATAAGTTGGCAACCACAATCTATGTCACCTATGTGTGTGCAATATGTAGACATGTAAAGACCCTGTGACTACCTGCTGACCCCAATGACCCACATGTATACAGGCATGAATGCTAACTGCCACCACCCAGATATGTAGGTACTGCCTAAGGCCATGTCTGTTATTGGGCCATAAACTGCTGTTAACACACTGCAATGGGCCATACAGTGGGTGTGCAATGGTGCCAAGATCCTGGCCTCATCCTGAATGCAGACCACAGTGGAAGTATACCATACAGCAAGGACATGGTCCCAGTATTCCCCATATCAGCACCAACCCCATAAACACACAGACTGCGATGTCAGACCTAGGTACTCAGGATGCCAACAATGTTGCATTCAGGCAGCAAGTAGTGGCAGTGATCATAAAATGCTTATATGTGGTTCATCACATAGGTAAAGGGACCGCATCCAGACAAATGGTGGACATTACCTCTGAATAGTTCTTAGTCAGTACAACAATACATTAACAGCATGGCCGGTCTGCTATGCACCTATGCAGACATCTGCAGAAACTGTAAAGGTTATGTTAACATCCACAAAGGTCAGCCATGGCCCTCAATGCCTGTTCAATGCAGAAAGCTTGTAATCAGTATTGCCTCACTGGTCATTGATCAGGTTGTCCATAGGTGTCTGTGGCATGCCAAGATGGCAATTTTGTGCTCAGCCCTTCAACAGCTGCCCTATATATGAGAGTATAACTCTGTGTGCATTACCACCATTAGAGGCCTGCATCACATATGAGATAGCAAAAACACATGCTGGAAAGTCAGGTTTGGCTCTCAGATGCTGCCCCGTGTCAGGACTATACTACCAAACATGTCAAACACAGTACCATGCATACCCTCATGAACTGCATCAAGGTTAAGTGGATGGGAAAAACAGCATCTATCCCTGAGGTTCAACTTGTGTCCAGCAATGCCAGGGGCAACAGGTGCTGATTAATGAGTCTGTTGGAGATAAAGTAATGGCTATGCTTGTAAGGGACCCAGGGCCAGTATTCTAGTAACCTCCTCTGTATCTATGAACCAGTGATCCTACAGAACACCCAGGTGACATTGTCAAGGGATACGCATACAAGATTACACTGTCTGCACCCATTGTCACTCACACATTGTTGCACACATATGCACCTAGGTAAACATGCACATATACAGCTGTACCTTGGTGATGAAAAGGTCTCTGTGTTTCCACTCCACCATATTCGGCTTCAGTAATGGCAGCAACTTCCCAGGATGTACAACAGACATCTAGAACAGAAACAGAATAAGGTGTGTGAGGCAACACTCCATCAGCAGTACTAACAGCAATAAAGCATTATAGCACAAAGGTACATGCACTTCGATGTGTACCCATGACAATTGTCAGCAGTCAGCACCTTACATGGCATAACAGTACTACACTACACACTGGCATTACCTGTACTATATTCACCCTGTGCATCAGACACATATTACCATGTCCCTGTATTGATGTTATGGATAACAGGGATGTGACACAGGTATAATCACATGCACAGACTGTAGTGTGGAGTTGCCAAAGTCCTAGGCTTGGCCATACAATTAACATCATGTGTGTGTGTGTGTGTGTGTGTGTGTGTGTGTGTGTGTGTGTGTGTGTGTGTGTGTGGAGGGGTGGTGTTCAGCTGGACCATGGAGAGGAGCTGTGTGTGTCTGGGGGTGACCTGCATGTGATAGAGATGTGTCAGTGGGTATATGCACACAGTCAAGCCATGTGCTAGCCATACATGAGGGTATGTGGACAGTTGTGGACAGTACAAGGCAAGATGTACAGTTCACCACCTCCAACCATGGATGCAGGAGCTAGTCCTGCCAGGAGTGTCACTGGCACCACCATGCCCAAGGCCAGATGCGGTAATACTTCCTGATGGTGACCGCTGTCTGCTGGGTCCGTGTCCATCATGGGACCGGCCAGGACCACGTACTCATGGCCTGCTATGTTGTGGTGTGGACAGCACCCTCCCTTCAGTAGTGCTGGTGGTACTGCTACTACAGGAGTGTGAATGTGCATGGCCACGTCGGCTCTCAGCTGATGTTGTTGCTGACCTATGTCCACGTGTCCAATGCCCTACTCTCACCACATAGTCAAGCACAGACATTGCATGGTTAAGGACTGACAATGTCTCACCCCACAGTCTATCCATGACATTAGCGAAATGACATATGACATCATTAAGCCATGGAAAGTGTCACGCATGCCAGGAAGTGTTGCATCCATGACCCTCAGCGTCTGCCTGGTGTACCATTCACAATGCGCCTGTGCCTCCATGATGGACCAAAATATGCATTGGATGCATATGCTGTGATGGGCAGCAGTCCTCCTTCAAGCATCCCTGTCAATCTGTCTGCATGGGACCTCCCCAGTCTCTGGCTTTTGCTAGTGTCTACAGTCACACATGCTATAGTCACCACACTACCCTATTTGATGCCACCACCCTCCACTGTCCAATATCTGTTGCTGCTGGGGACTGGGTATGTGTGGGCATACTGCCCATGTGCAGGGACATTGTAGGTGGAAGTGGAATGCCAACCAATGGTATAGATTCAGACCCCAACAACCCCACTTATGCCTCACTATGGCCACCATCATCATCATCATCAGAGTCTGATGAGACCCTGACATCAGGTAGTGATGGAGAGAAACCCCAACCCCCATGTTCACCTGTGAGGGGAAGACAACATATAGATAAATTACTTCCTGCACTATAATGTTTGCTGATGCACACAGATACACACACACACACACACACACACACACACACACACACACACACACACACACACACACACACACACACACATACACAAATGCAGGTAGGGTGACACAAAGGCATTCTACAGACCACACCTTCTGACTGATGCTATGCATGACACACAATCAGACCACAACAGACACACTCTGGACAGGCCCACAACAACATGCAGTGCAGCTACGTCCAGTTAATGTTGCTACTACTATACACCTGTGAGATATGTGAGAAGTGGATGTATGTGATGGATTTTCACCTAACACACAGTGCACCTGTGCAAATAGGCTCCTGTGATGAACAAGGTGATGCACTGCAGTGAACCCCACCACTAGTGAACATGCACATATTGCAATATGGCTAAGCTTAACAGTTGTGTGCATGGGAAACTGGCTGCCCCTAACATGCCTAGGGTATAGGTGAGCCACAACATCACAGTTCCACATGCACTGGCTTCAGGTTGATGTTCCTCAGCTGCACCAGAGGGACCTATGGGGTCATATGTGGCATTGTTACAGGATATGTGCATTTATGAACATGTACACTGCAAGCTGTGAAACTAGCCAAATTGCTGACATTCACAATATGTGTGCACATGTGTGCATTACAAATCCCTACCCACAAATGCAGATTGACCTGACATATGCATACAGGTATGCAAAGGCTGCCACTATGAATGCTACAGTATTAACATGATGCTCACTGGGGCCTTCCCTGGATGTTCCTTGGCTGTGGAATCTGTGCCACCCACCTCCATGACATATGTAGTCATGGTTTTCTGGGAGGTGGTGGCTGAACCAAGGCTTGCAAGGAACTCCTTAGTGGCTGAGAGTGGTGGTTGAGTAGCAGGCCCTCCACCTGTGCCAGCACAGTCTCTGGCCAAAGCTGCAGCCCTTTGCCATGCATTGTGTATGAGGTCTGTGGTACTGTGTCCCACCTGTTCATAGCTCCTGTCCCGGTGGCCCACATTCTTGACTGTTACTACCAGTTCTGCCCACAGGGCAGTGCATTGTTGCAGGTTTTGTTGGCTCCTTCCCAACAGTGCCCAGTGATGGAGTGTGAGGGCATCAATCATTGCATGTCTCCACTTCTCAGAACACCAGATTTTGTCTTTGGTACATCCCACCTGAAAGACATGAACAGGGGAACACACCACAGGACTGCATACATTGGCCACCATTATGTACAGACCCTACACATCCACTTTTGCCAGCAGTGTCCACTGCTAATACCCACATCATACCCTTGCCATCTATCAGCACAGCATGTGTGAGGGTATCAGCAACATACTGGCATTACAGCATGCATTGCCCCCTAATGCTTATGTCTCATGTTCCCCCCCAAATCAGGACCATTAATGTGCATAATGCTCTGTTCATCATTCACGTCACACAGCACACACAGCAGCTGGTGACATCACAGAGGTTCCCCCACCAGGGAATGGCAGGCCATCAAACATCTACCCTACTGCTAAATGGTATAAGACCAACCCTCACTCTGGCATGCCAAGTAATCACAGACTCCACATTTTTGGGACTGCTGCATAAGTGCATGTCATGCACCACTCTGTTAACACACACACACACACACACACACACACACACACACACACACACACACACACACACACACACACACACACACACACACACACACACACACACATGACCTCCACCTGGTGAGTTACCTGAAATGGCCATGTTTGCAGCTAAGATGTGTGTCCCACACAATCACCCTGCAGTAGAATGGGCCCCCTCTCCATATCAGACAGGGTATCTACCTACACGTGTAACCTGGTCAACTGGATGGCTAATAGCACATAAACCTTTGGGGATACCACCTGTGTCCTTGATGGACGGGGACATCAGTTACTGCCTTGCATACACATGGGCTAACATATGGCCTAGGCATATGGCTGTTCAGGGTCCAAAGCCTAGTAGCCTTATATGGTACCAGGAATACCAGAAATGGCCTGACTGCTGTGACAGACTGTGTTGTTATATGTCCACATATATGACTGCCATCAACTGCTGGGTGTCCCCAACAAGCAGTGATACAGTACCATGTCATCCAGCCTACAAATAGGTGAGTGCTACTACAGGTGCATGTACACATTCCTTGAACATCAGAGATACACAATAACAGAGATCAGTGCATATGTGTTGTAGAGTGACCTCCTCATAGGTGTCTGACATCTGCTGTACCCAGCTGTTTGTGGCATGTGTACATGTGCCTGATATGTACAGCCCCTGCCAGACAAATGTGTATTTCTGGACACCAATTGGATAATATGTGATGGTTGTCCACAGAGTTTGGGGAAATGTGTCTATGACATGCCAGACCCCTGGGGACACACTACTGGTACATGAATATCTGGTACTGTATCCATTCCCTTACATTGTATGCTCAGTATGTACACATTGCTGCTGAGCCAGTGCTAGCATTCACCCACTACTAATACCTTTAACCTGGTATCCTGCTGCAGGGGCTCACCAAGTATGCTAGGCATAGGTGTCAGGCAATCAGATACAGGTGTGGAGTACACACTGACCTAGCCAGGGTATGTCAAGAATGGTCATGGAGACCTGGACAATCTGTGAAACAATCATGTATGACATTGGCAGACTGAGAGGGGCTCAATGACAGTATATGATGTGATATGTCAGATGTATCCACCAGTATGTACTGTCAGTGTGATGCCACTGCACTGGCCCCATAATCAAGGAGCCTCATACCTCACCACTACCACCAGTGAGAGATGTACACAATGGGAGGACGGCAAGTACACACACCATAAAGTACAATTACCCTTCAGAGCACACAGAGATCACATTCAGTCTGGGGCTGGATTATCCTTCTCTCTCCAGATCCCCAGTAAGACTACCCCACTGGCACAGCTATATGATTAACATCTCAGCACAGCGGTCAAGGTGTAACATCCATTGCTGTCTCTGTATGGCCAGTGCTTTGTGTCCCTGCTCGAGTAGCTCACACACACACACACACACACACACACACACACACACACACACACACACACACACACACACACACACACTTTGACTTGCGATTTATGAATCACAAACACACACACTCCTGGGAAAGGCTGGCACAGGTTTACTAGCTATGGACCCTTCTGTCCAGACTTAAAGGTAGTTCTGACTGTCACAATCCAGCTCTTTATTAGCTACTCTAAGGCCCATACCAAAGGGTGATGAATCCTACTGTGTGATGTGCCTATTAGCCAAATGGTAAGTATGACCAAGACCAAGACTACTGAAGTGAGATATACAGTGTCAGCAAATACATATGCAAGTACTCTAAGAGCTTACTTAATTCTCTACAGACCAGACCAAATTACAATTTTAACTACATTTAATAATACAGACCAGACCCAATTACAAGTTTAACTACATTTAATAATAACTAATAAAGGAACAAGACAATACTCAATCAATGCAGTAGCTACGGAATTCAGATTCACAGGAAATGATTTAAGACAACATTGCAGGACAGTCGGAAATAAATACAGCAAACATCTAAAGTAATCTTTATGATATTCCAATCTATATTTACGCAAATTTACATTTCCTTACTTCCTTACTATTAGCAAGGTAACTGCAGATGAATGGATGTTGTCAGATACAAAGACACATACAAAATGCAAACGCCTTTCTCTGAGATAGGTCTGAAAGTAATAATCAACATTCCTGCTGGGTTAGCTTAGATTACATCAGTATCTGTCTGCCTTCAATTCCCAGGCTAACAGCAACTAACATACATTTTAACATCTCTGAGTCAGAAGTACATATCTATCTGATGTTTGAGTAGAACTTGAAGTCTTACCACAGTTAAACACATTTAGATTTTCAACCTAGTAATTATTTATGTTTCAAGACAATAAAAAAACTTTAGCTGTAGACATTTATGTGTGCTTGCTGCACTGAAATTGAGATAACACATTGTGAAACAAGTTCAGCTTATTTTCTTGAAGTTTTGTAAGTTATCTCTGTATGTTTGAGGCTTACAGCTTCTAATATTAATACATACATTTGCACAGGTAATACTTTATATATATTTGTCTTCTTTGTCAGTAAAGTACACTGTGGTTACACTCTTGAAGCTCAATCATACCTCTCAACCTTTTAGAGCAAGACATCTGGATAAAGGCACAAGTAAAGGGGGGACAAAGGCCCAAAAATAGTGACAGTTTATAAATATTGCTCTTACAAACTTAGACAGTTGATAGCATATCAGGTTTTGCATTTGCATGAATTTTCTAATGGATATGACGTCTCACATTTAAATCACAACCTCCACCTGGTGAGTGACCTGAACTTTAATGATGTGCCAGAAATTTGCCAGACAAAACACAAATGTATAAGAAAATGACTAAAACTATAAGGCAAACATGTGGTCAGTTTGCAAAAATCTCTCCAGTTGAGAGAAATGAGCTCACTCCATAATACACATTTCAACCATGCTTCTGCACCATTTGTTTAATATCCACATAACACATATAATTCTCTTACATTTGTAAGACAAGCATATGTATCATATTAAAATTCATAAATGACATATGATTATTTACAACATCCCAGTTAGCTGGATTGGCAGTGTCACAGTCAGTATTGTACAAAGTAGTAGTCATATGTGAGCTGACCATTGCTGGGGTGACTCAGGGGCCAGAGCTGTGAGCTATGTCACTGCAAACAGAGCCATCAGGGATGGTCGCAGGTGCTACACAGCAGACTAACAGCAACGTGTTAGTCCAGGAAGTGTTGTTGAAACCTACTGTTTAAATTCCTATTTCCCATGACTGCATCCCCCATCTGTATTCCATTACATGCTTAATTGTATGCCATACCTGATATAGTGCTGTACACCTTCGTCAGAAGAAATCCACAAGTAGTGTTGTAAAGAATCACTTTTTGTCTTCATGAAGAAAGTGTCAGACCTGTTTAGCATAGGCAGCAGCTTGCTTTTGTAGGTAATGCTCATGAACTGGTGATGGCCTGTGCACCAATCTGTGCCTCCCACTTGGCAATTGCATCCAGACCAGCTGTGTTGCCTTTCCACTAGCCAATGGCATGGCAACACAGTGATATAATTAAAGACTTCATGTGGGTCTTGCCCCTTTTTATGGCCTGTGAGGAGGACATTATCAAGGTGTGGGAGCTACAGCATCACAGAGGGTAGGTGAAAATACTGTCCACTGTTTGGATTGATGTGTTATGTCCACAGTTTTGCATGCTATGTCTGGCCATTGTTAATAGACTTTCAAATTCTGTAGCAGTGTACTGTGTAAATGTGTCTTGAGGTGAGTAAGAAGACAGGCAGATGTGTCATATATCCTTTTCTATCTGACTGTGCATGCTGCTACAGTTGATGCTGGTCTATCAGCTGTGTATGTTTGTAGGGGCAGACTGAGACATGTCCCTTAAAACCTCAACACTCCCCCCACCCTTTATGTTTTGGTGTTGTATGGATGCCCTGTTCTATGTGTTTGGGAGCAATGTTAGGTCTGTAGCAGGTAGCTGAACATACTGCTGCATGTGTAACAGGCTACAGCCGTTGCATTCTGGCTAGGTGTCAGATTAGAGATTGTGAAAACATTGGGGGAGAGCAAGCTGTTACTGTCAGTGAGGGTGTGGTGTTAGCTGTTGTATCCTAGCATGGCCTGGGTGAGGGTACCCACAACAGTCCAGGTGAGGCATGAGCCTCTAGTACATATGTTACGTAATAGTGGCATCCAGAGAGTGGTAGGCAACATTTAATACACATATTCATAATTGTGAAATGTGTCCCACCCTGCAGGCCTTTAACATGCTACAGTGACTGCAGTAGGAGCAACCAGTTTTGCTGGACATTGCAGGGCTCCATTATTCCTATGCTGTATTGAAATGGATGTAGTTGTTGTGCCACACACTGGGTTGTGGGCTAGGACTGTGGGTGTTTAGATGTGACATATGCTAGAAATGTAACAGATGGAGCTACCAAGTCATTATTATGGCAGGTGTATTTGTAAGACATATGTGCATGCAGACAGTGTGTAACACAGGATTAGCATGGACATGTGTGTTCTGATGGGTATGACATGTGACACTAAGCTGTCTGTCATGCTTTTGTAACCCCAATATGCACTGCCTTGCCAGTATGTGAGCACACAGAGTAAGTTTTTATGATGACCCTGCCATAAATAGGAGGCACAACTGTGGATATTCAGCAATAGTCTGTGCAGTTGTCAGCTCTACCTGATATTATAGGCCTCCTGTACATCCACTAGCATTTATTTGTCTGTGTACTGGTTCTGTGTCTGGGACAGAAGCCCAAGTACACTGTGATTTGGGCCAATATATATATGGGAGTAGTGTGTGACTGGCAATCAGGATATGTTTGTAAAACCAGCTGCTATATTCCAGAGGTCAGTTGACTTGCTGCTATATTTCTCTCACTGTAGTTCAAATGGCTCTGGGTTTAAAATTTATCAGTAATGTTGTTTTCCCTAAAGTTACATCCCTGTAGTGCATGATATATTTACAAATGCATGAGTAATTCCCCAGAGCTGATTTGTTGTAGTGGTGTGTTACTGTGACTCTTGTTCGGAAGGTCCTGTGTCCAGGACTTGGCATTAATGTTATATGACTATAATGCATGATATATTTACTAAAGCAGTGCAAATTTCCATGACTGATTTGGCATAGTGGTATGTCGCCCCGACTCTATTGCACAGAGTCCTGGGTTCAAGATTTGGCAGTGGTATTTTTTTCCTAATGTTATATCACTGTAATGCATGATATATTCACAAAAGCATTAATAACTTCCATAGCTGATTTGACTTAGATATACATTAATCTGACTGTAGTGCACAGGGTCCAGGGTTCAAGAGTTGGCAGGGATATTTTTTCCCTAATGTTACATCATTGTAATGCATGATATATTTACAAAAGCAGTAGCAATTCTCACAGCTTATTTGGTGCAGTGGTGTGTTGCTCTGACTGCAGTGTACCGAGTCCTGGGTTTGAGAATTGGTAGGCTGTTATTTTTTGTTGCTGGACAGAACAATGGCTGAATGAGATGGAATGATTAAAGTGGTTTTAGGCAGTTTTAAGCAGTTTTGCATGACAAAAAGTGATGCCAAAAGACGCTTAGGTTCACTTAGCTTCGCATAGTGGTGCTTACTTCTGTTTAAACTCATGCTATTTTCTAAAAAAAGAAAAGAAATAAGGGTGATAGGAAAGTGATGAAATGGGGACAAGCAGAGTGATAAACATTATGACAGGTAGCTAGGGATGTGCATTATGGGTATAGGAAAGGACCATAGCTCTCCATTTCTTGTGCTGCCACAGCTGTGAACACTGTGGACAATTTGGAATTTAGAGCTTCACACCATACAGGGAGGGGTGTGGGTGACATACATGTGTTGAGTAATTGAAGGGTAAATTGATTAATGTCAGTGTACGTGGGGGTGAAATGGAGAGCTATGTATGGGAATGGGACAAGATTTTTTGGGGAAGACAGATGCCCCATTTTTGTTTTCGAAGATAAGAGTGGTATGTTGCGGAAGGATTATAGGTAAGTTTCGGAAGATAAGTTGGGTAGGAGAGGTTGCTTTTACAAACAGACAAGACAAACAAGACAGCAGACTGGGTGGTGTATGACACATGAGGGGGTTAAACACCTAGGATGGGGAGGGTGGTTAGGAATCAGAGGGCCACGTGCCCATAGGTGGAAACAGGGGAATGAGGTCCCCACCAATGAGCAGTCACCACTGCCCCTTCACAGCCACGAAGATGGCTGTGCTGGGGGTTGGACTACAGGGCCAGCCTGCCCCTTGAGAGGCACTAGTCTACCCTTGATCTGCCGCAGGTGGACATCCAAGTCCCTCTGGATGACCCCGCACACCATGTTTCTGAAATGGTGTCAGGTGACAGGGTCCTCTCCACACCCGAGCTTGGGGAGGATGGGATTCATCCTCTGAGTAGGTTCCACCTGAGGATGGTGCAGGATCAGCAGGGGAGGCAACTCTAGTTTGGGTCCCAGACATGCTAGGATCAGGTTCCATGGCCAGATGCGATGGGACAGGCAGATACGCTGGGATCTGCCTACCCAAACATGCTATGGTGTTGAGATTATTACTTAGTCTTGAACAACATATTATAATATTAGTTATAACAGCATGCATGGGTGTTACAATTCCCCAGAACAATAGAACTGGAAAAAATGTATAGCAAACAGAACACATGCATAAGTGGAATAACAGTCATTATTGTAACAGCATGCCAGTAACAGTTACAGCAACAGGCCATCAACAATGGAATTTGAACAAGGTATGTTAGTATGCAACCATTGAAATATATAAACAATATAGCAAACAAGCAACAGAAAAGAGTTTGTCAGTCCCACAGTAGAGAAAAAATAAATGTATAAACTTCAGGGACAACAGTGGGACCACCACAGCAAAGCACATGTATTTATTAAAATAAAAAGATAAGTGCTTTTGGAGATGTCTCCTTCTTCAGATCAATACACAAAAGTAAAACAGTAAGCACTTAAATACATACACCTAAGAAATCAAATTACATTACAATTGAAATAATTAAATAATTAAAACAATTATCTTCTCCTGGCTTTTATAATAGGTTTTAAAGGTATAAAACCATTTAGACCTGGTGGAATATCTGCCCTCATAGCAGCTATCCAGTGTGTTTCTTTAACCTCAGTGGCATTCATTATATCACCACCTCTAAGGGTGAGAGCATAAACATCCAAGACCATAAACTTAAAACCATATTTTGGATAAGTATTAATATGTTGTGCTATTGCACTTCTTTGAATGTTCTTATGTACATCACCTATATGTTGTGAAATATATTCCTTTAACATCCTATTGGTTTTACCAGTATAGAAACATATACATTATGTGCAAGTAAATAATTAAATCACATTTTTAGTTAAACAACATGCATAACTTGTATAAGTATATCTCTTATTTATAATGGGATGTATAAATTCATTATTGGTCTGATTATATCTACATGCTTTGCACCTATTGCATGGATATTTGCCA
This sequence comes from Protopterus annectens, assembly GCF_019279795.1. Classification (NCBI taxonomy): domain Eukaryota; kingdom Metazoa; phylum Chordata; order Ceratodontiformes; family Protopteridae; genus Protopterus; species Protopterus annectens. Next base: position 1,365,536,424 of record NC_056732.1, on the reverse strand, counting down.
AGCTTATTACTGTATAATCTGCCTAAGTTGTCATGCATATTCCTATTTGGGAGCCTGGGAGGGGAAGGGAAAGAGAACAGGAGAAGAGGGGAAGGGAAGGAGGGAGGGGAGGGAGGGAGGGGAAGGAAGGAAGAGGAGGGTATGGGTCATGGGGGCAAGGGGCAGGAAAAGAGGCATCCTGGATTTTAATTGTGAAAAGTTGGCAACCCTAAGTGTAAGTCTTGGGACATGGTTGGGGACCTATAGCAGGCTACGACCTGAATAGCTGCTTTATCCAATGTTAGCTGCACCTGAAGTATCTCAGGTGCATTATGTTGGGCTACCAGTCTGGAGATATGCTCATCCTTTATGAATATGGAAACACCACCACCTTTGGAGCATCGGTCCAAGTGTGGAATGAGTTATAGCCTGGTAGTGCAGGAGAGCTTTCTGCTGCCTTGAACCAGGTGTGTGTTAAAACACAAATGTCAATGTTCTCCATTGTAAGGAGTGCTTTGAGTGAGTGCATTTTGAGATTTAGACTTCTAGCATTGAGCAGCATGACTCTCAGATTGCATTTGTTTGTACCTGTTATGGTGGTAATTTGGTCTTTGGAACACTGCCTAAAAAAGGCACTAAGCACTATAGGGGTGGCAAGAGCCTTGGCCAGTATCCAGAAGCCCAGGATGGACAGATGCAGGCCATCTCTGGCAAAGCATCAAGGTCTGTCAAACATGTCATCCCAGGCAGACAGATACTGAATCCCCTTTGAATGACACCAGAAACTTAGCCAGTTGTTGAAATCAGTCATTTTCTGCTTGTACCGTGGTATCATTCTGGGTGATGGTAGGAAGCTGCCCAGGGCTAGGGTCATACACATTACTATTCAAGGTTCAGATCTTAGTGCAGAACATGCATAACAATTTTCCTTGTATCTTGTTTTTACAGCTCCACATCTGCAGTTTGGCATAACACTTGCTTAGCATATAAACCACAGTGAATTCATGCTCTCATAGCCATTTGCTGTGTAGCACCTGTACATTTGTATTTCTTCAACAACAGACCAGATTAAACACAACATTTTGTGGGAATAAGCTTTATTTAGAGTGACATGACACTGTGATTTATTACATTCAAAATTCTAAATTCAGTTGTACTGCATATCCTGTAGATGATGAATGTATGTCACTTATTACTTTCACAGTAGCAAGCACAGTATACTTTATTAACAAATTAATTCCTACACATTACTACTACAGTACTAACTTTTTTCATGTATAGTACCTTGTTTGCTGCCTTCATCTGTATTACATAGTACCTAGCATTAATCAGTTATATCAATGTTGGTCTAACAACACATTATTCAGTACACTCAGAACACAATATACCTAATGGCAGTAAAGAATTACACGTTCTTATTTATTGGACTATATATATATATATATATATATATATATATATATATATATATATATATATATATACATATACATATATATTGCAAGTTATATCTGTACTCACCACACTGTCAGCGCACCCTTGCCTGTCATCCTGTATGGGCTTCAATGTTATGAGCCCTCTCATCTGCAGCTCTGGGGGGAAAACACACCATTATGCATACCTGTCTATCAGATATTCATACTACAGCTTGATAAAGCAACACTTGATATACTTACAAACTTTTGAGGCATTCTGGGCCTGAGCATCTTGGATCCATTGAGCCAAGAGCTCCCCCTTCACTGTTTCAGGACATCATAATGATGATGGACCCCGCCCAAAAGTACGGGGAATGCCAGTGACATTGGTGATCTCACATGCCAGACAGTCCCAGGCCTCAGATGTGTATTCTGAGCCGTGGTACTGGCCCTGCAGTAGTCTATCATCATGGTTCTTTACTAGAAAGCCAACCATGACCCAGGACTCCAACATGTCCCAGCACTGCACCCAAAAGTGTGATCCCTCTCTTGTACCTGCCATAGTCCCTACAGGGATCAAACTCTAACAGGTTCTGCCTATATTGCCATCTGTGTGGTTTAAATAAGGCTATATTTCTGCCCTTTGCCATCACTGGACCATTTTTAAAATGCTGAGCAAAGCTTAGCAGTGTGAAAACCCACTAAGCTGAGTTGAGCTGTTCTTAAAGTGGCAAATGCTGAGCAGTGCTTAGCAGTGTGCAAATCCACTTAGCTGGGCTGAGTACTGCTTAGAATGGAAATTCTTAGCAATGCTTAAACCAGCTATGTGGAGCTAAGCACTGCTAAGTATTGGTCAGACAAGTCTTGTTTAAGAATTGCTTAGCTTGGCTTAGCAGTGCGTAGCAAAACTGACCTAATGGAAAACAAGATTTTTCATTTAAAAAAATAGGAATTAGCTATTAATTACTCATTATTGATACATTATTATTAAGTGTTTATATTTTACTTTACATGACCTCCCCCTATGTGCTTTCATTACGTTACCTTGAGGTGTGACTGTACTGTATTAGACACTTAATAAGTTACATAAGAAAGTAGGATTATAAAATCATCCTCTAATGTAAAACTTGTGCTGGAGAGAATTCAAGTTATAAAGAAAAATGCAGTGCTACAACAATGTTTTAAACTGGTAGCTGTACTTCTGCAATGGTATGGAAAATATTCATTGCGGTAAAACATATTAAGATAAAATGAAATATTAAATACTAATACTATTACATACCTCCCTGGAGCAACTGAAATTTTCTTTTTTTTTTTTTTGAAAGGTAGGACAACACTCTACAGTGATCACCAAATGAGGGTGAGGGTCTTACAATAAAATATATTTTAGAATGTTGGAAATCACACTTATTTGAGACAGTTTCGTTGACAACACTTACCTAATCACAGATAACTAGATAGCAGAAAATATAACATAATGTAAAAGTAGTCACTGTTAGGTAGGCCAAACTAAAGTAATGACAGTTCCTACTATGCAAAGGCTGCCTGTGATTGTTTTCTCAATGTATCATTAATTACAACCATTCAATGCAGTTTCCAGTTTTGCAGAGACAAACCACACTTGGTTGTTTAGGATTTACTCAAGTCTAAAAGGAACTTTTTCTATCAACTATCACTTTAAATTCTGAATATTTTCTTAGGCCAATCTATAATTTTGAAATGACTCTGCACTAAACAGGAACAGAACTACATTTTGAGAACCAAGTGAATGGCAGTGTGCTTGAATACTTGATTGTTGTAAATTCATTCATGTAACTTTTGTAAATACCTAAAAAATGTAAAATGTATACCTCCATGACTTTATTCTTGCAAATATTGTGTCACCAAACTAATGTTCACTGGGAGCTTTTCTCCACATGCTACCTCTGAAAATGTTCTTCCACAAAACAGAACTTTCTACATTAACAAAATAAGTAAATAAATACTTACACACATATACAATATAGCAGTGTTCAAAATTTCTATTAGATAAACATGGCCACTGCTTAAGAAATGTGCACCTCCTACTGTGCAGTGATGTTGAAATTTAAAATATTAAGTAAAGGATGTTGCATTCAAAATTGCAGGGGTGGGGGGGTTATTCCATGCCCCTAAAAAAAAAATCACCATGAAGTATCTTTGCATAACTTTTTTTTTGCAATGAAAAAAGTATTAATATTTACATTATACTGATGACCCACCTATTTCATTTTTTTTAATAATATTAAGGAGTCTGTGATCCATGTTGGCCACTAGGCCTAAACAAATGTTTTCCAATGAACTCAAAAACTATGAAGTTCTTAGGTTCATAGGTTCATAGGTAGGTACTTGGCTATTGGCCCGAGGGCCTACATAAGCCTAGCCAACAATGTTCCCTGGCTTACACCACCCAAGAAAGTTATTTTCCTGTGCCACTGTCGAGCAGAGACACAGAAGTGATCCCCGGGTGTATTTCCTATTTCCCATCAACTCATTAAGATTTTTCTTGAAGAGTGCTAATGAATAATAATAATAATAATAATAATAATAATAATAATAATAATAATAATATGACAATACAAGCTTGCAAAACTGTGTAAGAAATGCCGTTACTGTGTTACAAGCAAATGCCGATACTGTGTTACAAGCTAATGAAAATGTGCATGAAATGTATAACAATTATGGCATAGGTCCTCAGATAATGATGCATGTTAAAGCACCGAACAGGTCAATACCAAATAATCTTAACATAATCATTTTAAAGTTTTACTTTTATTAAACGTTACTGTCAAGGTGAATTTATTGACATACATGTCTCAGACACATAAGCTGGTTATGATTAAAGAAGGAATCATAATCCTCTATAACATTCAATTTTGGGAAATATTGATTGGGAAGGAGTAAAGTAGATGAAGGTCATAAATGCAGAAAGTCACTCCACTTTAATGAGACTGCCATCGAAATATCTGTTTAAGGAATTTTACATAGAAGAATCTTAATTTACAGATGATACCCAGTGAGGAAAGCTTGACGGCATCACATAAATAAGAAAAAAGCATTACATTGTCACACATTGTAACTAGTACATATCATTATAACAGTTCTTAAAACAATAACTGCCAGATAAGGCAAGCATTATAAAATAACCATTATTAAAGCAGTAATACAGCTTAGCATAATAAATTCTAGAACAAAATAACTGCCATTTCTAATGGTGGTGCTGCAGTTGCGTTGTCGCCTCACAGTTAGATGCTGTCCTGTTCAATTCTTAGCTAGAGCATCTTCTGCATGAAGACATGCGTGAATGGGTGTATCTTCGTTGAAGGTTGTGTGGCAGGGCTGGTAACTCGGCATGTAAAAATCAGCTACCAATCATTAGCAGACCGGAGTTCCACTGTGACGACCCCTAACCGGGAAAAGCCAAAAGACACAAACAAACTTCTAAGTTGTTGTTGTTTGTCTTTTGGCTTTTCCCAGTTAGGGGTCGCCACAGCGGAACTCCGGTCCACTAATGATTGGAAGTTGGTTTTTATGGTGTCGAGTTGCCAGCCTGATGCCCAACCTTCAACAAAGGCATGCCCATTCAACGCATGTCTTTCTAAGTTCTAGTCCAAAATTATTTTAAAACTAGCTGTTATGGAATAGTTGCTAAATTTAGGGTGGCAGATAAAATGGACTTGAAAAACTGGTTCAGTTTGTATAAAAGTTATAGCATCTCAGTAGACAGGCTTGATATGAGCTGTGAAACTGTGAAGTAGTAGATTTGGCTTTAGCTATATAATTATAGAATTTTCTTCTAGAATATAACTTTCAGGAATACTACATTTAGTGATTTAGGATGAGGAAACAAAGTGGTCTGCCTAGAAAACACATGGCTGACAGCTGGAAAATTGTCAAGATAACTGCAGATATTATTTCAGTAGAAAGAAAAAGGAGGCTGGATTAACACACAGATGCCTTCAGTCCATTATCTGTACTCATTCATTCTCTATTTTTTTTTAGTTTATATGTCCAGTGATATAGAAGAGTAAGTGCCCAGCTGAGCAAGTAAAAGGCACAAGGTACAGAAATGTTGGGACTGAGTGGCAGAAAAAAATAGGAATATTCTCTTTTCTTAGAAGTATGGTAATCTTAGAGTTGGTATATGTGTTTTGGATGTGTGGGAGGCTTGCCCTACATGGAGGGGTTGGGAGGTGCAGATGGTCTCCCTCCTGCAAAAAGAAGTTTTAAGGAGAAGAGCGAGTTTCAAGATTCACTCTTCTCCAAGACGCAAGCATTTCAATAAGGAGACACACACACACACACACACACACACACACACACACACACACACACACACACACACACACACACACACACACACACACACACACACACACACACACACACACACACACACACACACACACACACACACACACACACACACACACACACACACACATATATATATATAGGTACAGATAAATATAGCTATAGATACATACATGCGTATACAATCATGTTCTTATGAGAAATATTCTTGCTTTCAAGTTCTTTTAAACGTAATAACTGCTTGCTGCAGCACAGAATTTTGATTTATTTCTTTGTTTTCCTTTCACAGTTAGAGCTTAGGTGGTTGAGTAATGAGGAGGGTCGAGGGAGATGACTAGCTGAGACCATCATAGAGTATGAATCAAGGAGTACACACATCAGAGGGAGTACTCTGTGAAAGGAGCTGAGAAGAGCATTCATTATTTAACTACAAGCATTTAGTGTCATCTTTATTAAGCTGTAGTGCTGTGTCACTTGCTGTTCTCTGCCTGACTATTGCTGATCTCTACATTTAATTCTGGATTGGAGTTATTCATTTAAGGATGTGTTACTTCCATTTGTTTATCTTTACTCTTATATTGCATGCATTTTTTGGAGTTTTAAGAGGTCTTAGCTAGTGTCAGAAAATAAATCATTTGCAGACAGTGAGTAAAATCCACCTAATTAGTGGGAGGAGTTGAGAAATAGCATTCATCATTTAACTTTAAGTATTATTAGCTGTAGTGCTGTCTGCCTTGATGTCTCTGCCTGACTATTGCTGATCTCTGTCTACATTTTTGATATTTCCTACCCATCCATCCACTCCTGTTGTGCTTTTAAAGTTGGTGACTTTTGCATGCCTCTACTCCTACTATAACTCTGACTTTGTAAACTCCTCCCAGTCTCATCTGATCAGCTCATTCTACTGAGCCCTGAGAGATCAATTGGAAAAGCCCCCCTTTAGTCTCTTAAACTTGAATTATCTTCTGTTTCATATCTTCTCATTTCCTACAAAATGTACTTTATTCAGCTGTTTTACTCTATTTATTTTTATCCCTACTTTATTTATATTTTTGCTGCATGTTCTAAACATTCAGTTACATTTAATCTGCTGCATTTATTACTGCTTGTTGGCAGACTGATTACATTGTAACTTATTCTAATCCTCTTAGTTCTGATATACGCACTTTGGCACCAAACTAATTATCTTACTTTAGGAAGGTTTGTGGCCTACACTCTTGTGGCAGGAGAGAATAGCCTATGCCCTTCTAAGATGGAAATTGCTGGTGAAAGTCTTATTGTGCCTTAGTTTGATTTGCTGGAGGGCTAGGTTGTTTATTTTGAATCTCTGTGCTTGAGGCATTTGGTGGCATTTGGCAACCATGCTACTTGAGAAGTGTGTTGCTGTTTTTACTAAACTCTATGAAATTTAAAGACTTCATATCCACTGTTTCCACATTTGCTTTTTATATCATTTTGTCACAATTGCATTAATTGAGTGTCTCTGCCTTACATACCTGCACTTTTTAAGATGGGTTAGTTAGAACTGCCGTAGATCTACTTTAGTGAGAACGGCAGAGACCCAAGTCATTTTCTGACCCTGGTTTGCATAAAGAAAAAAAAAGATTGTGCTGTTTTTGATTGCCCACAGGGCCTTGTTTGTGTTTTATTTATTTATTTTGAATCTTCGCTGCTATTTAAACATTGCAGTTGCACAAAGCTTGGCTCACAACCTTCAAGCAAACTAAGTCTTACATTACTATAGCCCATGATTTGGCATTTATTTTTAGCATTGTTTTTCTCACAGTTGCATTTATCAAGTGTTTGTGCTTTTATAAACTTTAGTTAGAAATGCTGCTCTCTGTTCAGTGGTGCCTAGCAATAATCTGTTTAGATGTCAAAATCTTGCAGTGTAATTTCCACTTGTAATCTTTGTGGGTCCCAATCTCTTCCAGTGTACGTTTCTATTAAAATACTTTTATTTTGACAGACTTAACTACTAGACCATCTAGTTTGTGCATAGCTGAGCATTCTCATCAAGTTCCTTGTCTTTGACCTACTCAATATTTAAATTCTCCTCACTCCCCACTAGTAGATCAGTAGCCATGGATATGCACTGCTCTCTCTTTGTGGTCATTCTGACTGAGATGGGTATTCTGAAGTATTGGAGCAATTGCCTCATGTACACTGACAACCTACTTATTCTCAGTAAAACAGAAAAAATATGAATGACGGGAGGCTAAATGCTCTCAGTCAATCAAAACTAATCCTGTAGGGGTTGTCAGTGACACTTGCACCATGCCTACTGCACAGGATGCAAATATATCACTTCATCAAATACGTGAATATCAAACTCTCACATGTTGAATATTCACGTACTCAAAAACTGTATTGTGGGGGGGGGGCTATACCCTCCACTAAATATATATTCCTACTCCAAGATCACACTACAGTGAGAAAAGGGCAAAAATCCCAAACTTCACTGTACCGCAAAAAAAATTCACAAACTTTGAGTACGTGAATATTCGCTCATGTAAGCATTCGATATTCATGCATTCAATGAAGTGATATAGACCCCACAGAATAAAGACCCTACACATAAAACTACTTATGTTGCGGCACTTACAAGTAACTGTCCTAAAACACTAAGTCCTCCTGTACAGTGCAATCAAAGAAAGGGTCTTCAACCATCACATAAATCCATTAAAACAGCCCCTGCAGCTACACATTGTAACACTGTATCTAATGTCTCTACTGACCATTCCTTAAGGCAAATCAGTGCACAGCCAAATTTCTGGTCATTGGTGATTCTGTAATGATACACATTGACATCTCCCTCACCAGACTAAGGTGAGAGTCAAGGTTAGCTGCATTTCCAGGGATTTGATCAATCAATTCACACAGGCACTTGGGTCATTGAACCCCAGGTACCAGCATGACTTTGTCATAGGCCATATTGGTGTTCATGACCTGAGATGTACCTCATTGACTATGTGCAATCAGACGTGAGTGAGCTCCCTGATAATGTATCTCAGGCAGGTATGATCCTAGCACTGAGCCTCATACCACCTCCTCCAAGGATGATGCCACATTACCAACTGAAAATGATTCATTTTTAACAATTGTCTGAGCTACTGGTGTCAATCAAACGGGGTACAATATTTTATGGCCTGTGCCAACATATTTGAGAGACCACACTGCATTGCCATGGATGGTCTTCACTCATTCCCGCTTGGCTTTTGGATATTGGCAAAGACTTTTCCACCCCCATACTGCCTTTTTAATCAATGCCAAACTGATGAACCTCCTGACTTAACTGAACCTATGAATGAATATCTGAAGAAGGCATGTTCAACACTAGAAGTCTTAACAGGAAAGTCCACTTCCTGCAAACCTTCCCCTCCCAGGAGAGTGTAAACATCTGTGTAGTAACAGAGACATGGTTTACCGTCATGGAGAGTACCCTGGCAGTGCAAGGTTATAATGCTTTTTACACCTTTATACCAGCTGCTGCACAGGAGAAAACTAAAGGTGTAGGAGTATTAGACTATTTTAAAAACAACATCACATCCAGACTAGTTAAAGTGTATGACCCACTGGAACTCATAAACGTGCAACTCACCATAAACAGGAACTTAATATATAAATCCAGTAAGGAAGGTAGCTAGAATAAAAGGCAGGACCATGACATAATAAAATTGTCTTATTTAATGCAAAAAGGTGAGCGCCTTTGCAATGGTGACCATTGCTTCATCAGACAATTCATTCATAAATCAGCAGCATATAAATACTTTACATCATTTCAAATTAACCATTCACATCACAAACAAATTAATTGCCTTAGATACACATAACATTTAATTAAAACTAAGACTAAAAAAAGCTAAAAAGCTAATATATATCTATATATCTATATATCTATATATCTATATATATATATATATATATATATATATATATATATATATATATATATATGTACACACACACACACTCTCCAAACATTCTCCAAAGCCAAGAGCACAGCATCCATGAGACATGACAACATCCCAGTCTGCATGCTACATGAACTACAGAATGAACTGGCAACCCACCTAAGAACCATGTTCAATCATAGCCTCTCCTTAGGCTTTGTGCTCAATGAATGGCACACAGAAACGGTTATCCCACTCCACAAAGGGGGAGCCACCACGGACCCTGGGAACTACCGCCCCCTTTGCCTGATGACCCTGATCTGCAAGGCTATGGAAAGTATTATCATGGAACTTATAAACAATGACATTGGTAATCTCCAAACTCTGGAGTTTACCCAGTTCAGGTTTGTAAAAGGCAGATCATGTCTCCTAAACCTGATAGATTTATTTGAAGCAGTCACCAAAGCCGTAGATGAGGGTAAGGTGGTTCACACAGCCTATCTAGATCTTGCCAAGGCTTTTGACACCATCCCTCACTCTGGAATTATAGATAAACTCACTAAATTTGGTATAAATCCCTATGTCACAAGATGGGTTGCCAACTGGCTCACTGACAGAACCCGCACTGTGAAAGTAGCAGACTGTAAATCCAACAAGTGGAGTACCACAGGGTTCAGTTCTAGGTCCTCTCCTGTTTGATATCTACTTTTCTGAAGTACAGGCTAACACAGAAGGTCTTTGGCTATCAAAGTTCCCAGATGACTGCAAACTAGGAGCCATAATCAAAACTTCTAACGATGTGGACATCCTACAAAAGGGCCTCACTGAGACAAATGCCTGGTGTCAAAGCCATGACCTCAAGCTCAATGCTAAAAAGTGCATTGTCATCCCTTTTGGTAAAAACTCTGTACCCATGAACTACCACATAGGCGGTAGTCTACTTAACCGAAAGTGTGATAAGAGACCTTGGGACACAGGTGGACAGTAGTCTCTCCTTTGATATTCACATTGTCACAGTTGTCAGGAAATCCTTCTATGTGGCACACCTCATCAAAAAAGGTTTCTCATCCAGGAAAAAAGAGGTCATTGTTCCCCCCTACTCATCACTCATTAGATCCATTATAGAGTACAAGGCCCCTTTTGGTATGTACCTCACAAGACATCTATAACAACTGGAAAGGCCACAGAAATACCTCACAAAGAGGATTCCCAGCCTCAAACAGATGCCCTACACAGACTGTCCCAAAAGACTCCAGCTTTACTTTGTCGCATATTGCCTACTCAGAGGTGGTCTCTGCCTAACATACAAGGCTATGTCAAACCCAGAGCTGTTCGACATGCTCCATGTAAAGAAATCCCAATCCTTCTGAGCTACATGCTCTAGGGACCTAAACCTTGTCATCACAATAAACAGAACATGCTGGAGGGATATATTCCTCTCCCAGAGACTTCCCATACTCTGGAACAAACTAGCTATCTATATCAAACAAAGCTCCTCATTAGCACTCTTCAAGAAAAATCTTGATGATTGGATGGGAGATAGGAAATTCACCCCTGGGATCACTTCTGTGGCTCTGCTTGACAGGGGCACAGGAAAATAATTTTCTTGGGTGGCAAAAGCCAGGGTACCGTTTGGCTAGGCTTATATAGGCCCTAGGGCCAATAGCCTAGTACTTACCTATGAACCTATGAACATGAATATATATATATATATATATATATATATATATATATATATATATATATACATATATAATGAATGCATGTGTATGTGTAGTTTATTTCCACCACATTATACATGATATTTATTAACTACCTCAACCTTCTAGATTTCAGAGCTGGTTTCAGAGGAATGCTGTCATTTAGATCTAGTCCTCTGTGTGCTCCCAGTCTCAGAATCCATTATACTTCCATATTTTCAGTTGTATTAACTATCCCCCGGATTTACTAATCTTCCGTGCAGGACTAGTCTAGTCCTGCACGGAAGCGGCTGTTTAGGAAGAGGACAGCAACGTGCCATGCATATTAATGAAGGTGCGCTGCCTGAACTCCTAATCCTACACAGAGCGTGGATGAGTGCAGGACGAGTCTGAAAGGAGGGACAGCACTCAGAATAAACACACCCTTGCAAAGTAGAACAGCAGAAAGTGTAAATAAATGAGCGAGACTGCTCATAGGTGTCCGCATATCCCCACCAACAGTCCCCCATGTGTTCAACTGCAACAGGACATAAAACTAAAAAGAAGAAACCCCTTTATTTTTTTTTAAAACTCCGAGTACAGCTAACCATAGGTGCATGGGTGTGCCCATCGATTAGCTACGGTTAAAACAGCTTAAAAGGCTGAAGAGGATAACAAGGAAAATATATGCAAATGAAACACCCTAGCAATAGTGTAGTGGTCAGAGCATCCGCCTAATGAGCAGGCATTCCCGGTTCAAGTCCCACTGCATCACATACCATTTTCCATGTGAAATCTGTATATGAATATACCTGTCCTGTAACTAGTGTAGCCCAGATTCAGATTTGCTGTATCCAGGACTGTATGTAAGCTTCTGAGACCCTCAAGCACTCTGTGTTGGAGGGAAGCATTCTAGCTTATCAGTGGGAGTGGTAAGCACTAGGTAACCTATCTACCACATAAGGAGTGGTTCTGGCCCAGAAATTGTAGTTATTGGCCGTTTGGGCAGTTTTTCCATCACTCTCAACTTTCTGATTTAAAAGCCCGCATTTGCACTTGTTTCCTCCCTTTCCTGTAACTAGTTTAGTCCAGATACAGATTCTTAGTTTTATCACTTGAATTTGCTTATTCCTGATCAGAACTTGTTCAGAACTTGTTGTAAGCACTAAATAACCTATTATTTACTGCAGCACTCAAACTTCCTCATTACCTAGGGGAAAACAGTTTAGGTACTTACTTTCCTCACTTGCTTAGAGAAAAACAGCTCTTGTACTCACTTTCCTCACTTATCTAGAGGAAAGTAGTCTTTTATTCAGGCATGTCCAAGGGTCAGCTCTCAGTGTTCTCTCCTGTCTATCTGATGAACCTGGGCATCTTGGGGCAATGTAGAAATTGCCTCATGTATACAGACAACCCTCTCCTCCTACCACCCAACACTACAACCTGTGAGAGGTGCACTTATCTAGCCAAACTGGAGGTAAAGCTCTCTCCAACCAAGACTGAACTTGACAGTCAAGAGGAGAAGGTAAACACTTGCACCAGACTACACTTATCACATAGTCTCACTAAATCTACTCCACCAAAATCCACACATAGAAACACAAAAACATTCATGGAGGCTCTCAATAATAATCTGCTCAAGCAACAGAGACCTCCAAAGCAGAAATGCAAGCAACCTCCATCCCCCAACACAACCCAAATGACACATAGCCCACAGACTCAATGTGCCGCCACTCAACCACAGCCAATAAGGCAAAACAACGTACCGACACACTATTCATAGGTGACTCTATAGTCAGGCACACTTATGTCCCACTCATCAGGCTAAACAAGGAGAAGGTTACTGTCAGCTGCCTTTCGGGTGCCAGGATCCGCCATATAACTCACGCACTCAGGTCACTCCACAACAAGTGCAAATATGACTCAGTCATTGTCCATGTTGGTGTGAATGACCTGAGATGTACCTCCTTGGACTACATGAAAAGAGACATGGAAGAGCTCTCCAATCTTGTAGCCCAGGCAGGTATGACCCTAGCCCTGAGTAGCATTCTGCCATCACCCAGAATGATACCACAGTACAAGGACAAAATGACTGACTTCAACAATTTGCTAAGCTTCTCATGTCATTCTAAAGGGATCCAGTATCTGTCTGCCTGGGATGACATGGTGGACAGACCACGATGCTTTGCTAGAGATGGCCTGCACCTGTCACCCCTGGGATTCCAGATAGTGGCTAAGGTTCTTGCCACCCCTATAGTGCCTTTTTTGGGCAAGGTTCAAATGACAAATTCACCACCGTAACAGGAACTGGCAAGCAAAAACTGAGGGTGATGCTACTCAACGCTAGAAGTCTAAATTTCAAAATGCACTCACTCGAGGCACTCTTTAAAATGAAGAACATCGATATCTGTGCAGTGACTTGAGACCTGGTCCAAGGCTCCAGGGAGCACCCCTGCACTACCAGGCTATAACTCATACCACACTTTTCGACCATGTAACTTGGTCTAGAACACCAAAGGTGGAGGTGTGTCCATATTCATTAAGGATATCCACACCTCCAGGCTAGTTGCTCAGCATAATGCATCCGAGGTTATCCAAGTGCAACTAACTCTGAGCAAAACTGCAATCCAAATTGTAGCTTGCTACAGATCCCCCACCATGCCCCAGGACTCCCACTCCTCTTTTCTTGATGTACTAGAAATATTAAGGTTCAACCAAACACCCTAATAATGGGCAATTTCAACTACCCCACCATTAACTGGAAAAAACTACTCATCTACCAACTCCTTCACTGAACGCTTTCTGGAATTCATAAACTCCAATGCCCTGATCAACTTATCCCCACCAGGAGCAACAATATCCTAGATCTAGTCATTACCAACATGAGTGACCGGTGTTCCACACCTGAAGTCAACGCCTCATGGGTCTGATCTGACCATAACCTAATTACCCTAGATATCCACATCCTGCCCCCACCCCCATTAAGGAAACCATGGTAAAAAATTTCTCCAAAGCCAACTTCATGCTTCTTAAGACAGAAGTGGTGAACGTCATGACACCCATGCAGATGACAATACAGTTACAACTACTGAATCCTACACAATTGCACTTTATAAGCACTTACACAAGTGCATGGATAGTGCTATTCCAAACAGAACCAAGATGCTATCCTCCAAAAAAAGGAAGCCAATTTGGTGGTCCCCTGCCATAAACAATCTGTACAACTGAAGGAAGAAATTGTTGCAAAAGAGAGTAAAATTCCATGAGTGGAGGAGCTCCCTGGTCAGCCTCAGTAAAAAGCTGTGATCCTTGATAAAATCCTCCAAAGCTAGTTACGAAAACAAAATCACCACTGATTCTAGAGACAACCACAAAGCATTCTATAGCTATGTCAAGAATCTCAATGGCAACACTCAGATCTGCTCTGAGTTACAACACAATGGCACTAAATATACAGACCCAACTGATATTGCCAACATCCTGGCAGATAGGTTCAGTGCTAACTTTACCCCCCTCTCACCCCCTAAGGGGATCAGCTCTATACTGGAAGAATGCAAAGGTCCTGTAATCACCACTGCACAGGTAAAAACCTCACTCTCCAAAGCCAAGAACACAGCAACCATGGGACCAGACAACATCCCAGACTGCATTCTACATGAACTACAGAATGAACTGGCACCCCACCTAACTACCATGTTCAATCATTGCCTCACCTCAGGCTTTGTGCCCACTGAATGGTGCACAGTGATGGTTATCCCACTCCACAAGGGGGGAGCCACCACAGACCCCAGGAACTACCGCCCCATTAGCCCAACGAGCCTTGTCTGCAAGGCCATGGAACGCATCATCATGGAACTTATAAACAAAGACATTGGTAATCTCCAAACTTTGGACCCCACCCAGTTCGGGTTTGTAAAAGGCAGATCATGTCTCCTAAACCTGATAGACTTCTTTGAAGCTGTCACCAAAGCCGTAGATGAGGGTAAGGTGGTTCACACAGCATATCTAGATCTTGCCAAGGCTTTCAACACCATCCCCCACTCTGGAATTATAGATAAACTCACTAAACTAGGTATAAATCCCTATGTCACAGGATGGGTTGTCAACTGGCTAACTGACAGAACCCACACTGTGAAAGTAGCAGACTCCTAATCTGACTTCAGACCAGTAATAGATGGAGTACCACAGGGTTCAGTCCTGGGTCCTCTCCTGTTTGGTAACTACTTCTCTGAAGTACAGGCTAACAGAAGGTCTTTGGATAATGAAGTTCACAGATGACAGCAAACTAGGAGCCATAATCGAAATTCCTAATGATGTGGACATCCCACAAAAGGGCCTCACTGAGACAGATGTTTGGTGTCAAAGCCATGGCCTCAAGCTCAATGCCAAAAAGCACATTGTCATCCCCTTTGGTAAAAACTCTGCACCCATGAAATACAACATAGGCGGTCATATACTTAACACCGAAAGTGTCATAAGAGACCTTGGGACACAGGTGGACAGTAGTCTCTCCTTTGATAATTACATCACCACAGTAGTCAGGAAATCCTTCTACGTGGCACACCTCATCACAAAAGGTTTTTCATCCAGAAAAAAATAGGTCATTGTTCCCCTCTACTCATCACTCATTAGACCCATTATAGAGTACAATGCCCCTTTTAGTATGTACCTCACAAGACATCTACAACAACTGGAAAGGCTGCAGAAATACCTCACAAAGAGGATTACTGGCCTCAAACAGATGCCCTACTCAGACCGTCTCAAAAATCTCCAGCTTTACTCCGTCGCACATCGCCTACTCAGAGGTGATCTCTGCCTAACATACAAAGCTATGTCAAACCCAGAGCTGTTGGACATGCTCCACTTAAAGAAGTCCCAATCCCTCCAAGCTACATGCTCTAGGGACCTAAACCTTGTCACCACAATAAACAGAACATGCCGGAGGGATAGATTCCTGTCCCAGAGACTTCCCATACTCTGGAATAAACTACCTATCTATATAAAACAAAGCTCCTCATTAATACTCTTCAAACAAAATCTTCATGATTGGATGGGAAATGGGAAATTCACCCCGGGGATCACTTCTGTGGCTCTGCTCGACAGTGGCACAGGAAAATAATTTTCTTGGGTGGCAAAAGCCAGGGTACCTTTTTGGCTGGGCTTGTATAGGCCCCAGGGCCGACAACCTAGTACCTACCTATAAACCTATGAACATTTCTTTACATTTTTTGCTATATAGCCTACTAAATAACATTTAAATGTGAATTAAATGCACACGTGAAGTGTCAGTGTCATAATGAATAAGACACTATTAAGCAGGTTTAAGCACAAATAAGCAGTAGTAGGCATATGTTCACACTAGTAAGTGTGTGTAAGTGCATTTTTGTGGGGGTAAGCACTGCCCACACAGATTAAGCAAAGTAGAAGCTAACTGAGTGTAAGAAACTGTAACCGGATGTTATCTGTGCTTACCTCAGCGCAAACCTACACAAACCCGCTTACAACCTCTTTAAAGTGCCTTAATCATTCAGTATCCAATGGGCCTTTGTCTGCTCAGCAACAAAATAAACAGCCATGGAGGTCTCAAACCCAGGACCCTATACACCATAGTCATAGTAGCTATCCACCAAGCCATCACAGAAGTACAGAAGGATGAGGTAGTAATAAAGATGTCCTCACCGTAGTATAACCAAAGTGAACCTGTGAAAGGCATCAGTATACAGTCTTATGTACCATAACTGACTACATAACATAAAAATGTGAAATGGAGTACAGCAGTAAGCCTAGAAGTGCTGTGCACTTGTAATACAGTGTCAAAGTCCACAATAAAACATAAGGACCCCACAGAGTGTATGTACACATCACTCAGGGATACAAAGCATACATATAAGGTGTAAGGAATAATAACAAAATGCCAAAAAGGCATTATAATGAATGTCCATTGTAGGCAACACCAAGCAGTACACAGGCCAGCTTATGAGCTAAACGATTGCGTGAGCAATGTTTACAACAGCTAACTGCATGTGCCCAGTGGTTAACCCCTGCAAATAATGGCAACCTTAAGTAAGCAGGTTTGACCATAGCTTAGCCTTTTCAAAACTGGCCAATCATGGAACAGTGCAGGAAATCAGCTCTACTCAAACCCAAGAGGTGGGAATACAGCTCATAACTGGTTGTAGCTTCACCTTGCAGGCACTATGGCAGTAAGGGGAGGAGGTGTGCACTTCCGCACGCAGCGCTGGTGCATCCAGGAGTCCAAGGTCATGGCTGGACTCCTAGTTAAAGACCATGCACAGAGACTGCTGCAGGGCCAGTACCAGGGATCCCAATATAAGGCAGAGCCCTGAGATCGCCTCACCTGTGTCCTCACCAGTGACACTGGCATACCCCAAACTGGTGAGCAGGTCAGACACCATTATGCTGACTTGAAGTGGCAGAAGGGGGACCTCTTGGAGGAGTGGCTTCAAGAGGCTAGAGCATCAGGGGATGTCTCAGCCATGTGTATCAGTCCACGACCTGTTTAATAATTGCCAAATCATGTATTTAATGGATAGGTATGGCTAAATATTCCTCTTATGTCCCCTACAGCTGCAATGGAGTAGGCCACGAACCAGGAGGCCCACATCAGCCACCTGGCATGGTTGCGACACAAGGCAGGTCAGTACTACTCATGCTTTTGCTGTCATAGGAAATAAAAATAAAAGTTGTAGTAAAGTAATTGCTAGTATAATACCTGTATTGTTCAAGGCAAGTAGTGCATACACTAGAGAATATGGCAGGAAGACTCTCATATTGTTTGTATGGCAATAAAAGTGTAATACCCTGACAAAACAGGTCCAACTGCTGTACTGTATATCTATATTCTGGTATCATATGGTAATGAAGATTTGCAATCATGTAATAGTATTGTTGTATTAAGCACTGTTACCCACTCCATGCACCATAAATCGAATGTGTAGGAATGCCTGTATATGACAGGTGTAATCCCCAGAGGCCATTTAGTACAACTGAGAGACACATAGACAGTAAACAGGAAAAATGCAGACAACAAAAACTGAATAACACATGTAACTGAGATGTGAAGTTGTTTTTGTAGCACACACAGCCACGGTTTGAATCCTGTCACTGGTAGTAGTCTGCATACAGAATCATACCCCACAAGTGTACAGATATGCCCTGGATGTCTATTAAAGTGGCCCATATCTATTGCCTATTGACCTGTCCTCCTGGGAAATAAGTTGGATGATCCCAGATGTATAGGCAACAAGCAGGAAATACAACTGACTGATGCACATCTATGACAAACATCTGGCAAACTAGCAACTCCCCAATACCTTATGTGACTAAGAAGCCACATATATCCCATTTACACGCCAACTTGTTAAGATGTGGTCAGATTGTGTACAGTAACATTGTGAGATGTATGTGCATAATAGTAATGTGTAACCTGGCACTGTGTGTGGGAACATTCAGGTAGTGCTAATAAACATTCCTCCCACAGGTTTGTCAGATACCAACACTGTGCCCAGAAATACAAGAATGATATGCAGTCACTCTGAATAATGAGGTGTTACACATCACTGTCGCCCACACAGTCCCACAACATATAACTGTCTAGGAAATCTGTATAAGAGTGTTATTATACAAGGTCAGAATGCACAAGAACAGGGGATTAATAATGCAGAAAGCTGTTTGGAGATATACAGCAATATCAATATAGCCAACACCACTGTAATGGACAGTGTTGAAGTTGTAGCAGACAAAGCCATGATCTGAATCCTGTGAGTGGAATTAGACTGCATACAGATTCATACCCCTCAACTGTACACATGAGGCTAGAATGTCCAGTATATGTGCCCATACCTGCTGTCTGTCCCCCTGTTAAGTCTGTGGGATGATCCCAGATGTGTAGATAGCAAATAGGGAATACAAGTGATTGTCAACCATCATGAGAAGACACCTGTCACTGTAGCAACCCCCAAAACCATTAGGAAAGTAATATTGCAAGTATGTCCTATCTACACTCCCATGTTGTCAAGCTGTGACCAGAGTGTGTACAGTAACAGAGTGAGTAGTATGTGTAGAATACTAATGTGTAATCCGAAACTTTGTGTGGCAACAGTCAGGTAGTGCTAACAAACATTGCTCCCACAGGTACGTTGGATATGAACAATGTGCTGATAAATACAGACCAATATAACCTGTACTGGTACTGTCCACCCTGGTACTGTAGGGGACTGTGAGTGTTGCAGTTTCTCCAAATAAGAAAGTATCACTTGTCACTGTCACCCACACAGTGCTACATAATATAACTGTGTGGGAAAGCATGTATATGTGTGTGTCAGGTCACTAAAGGTGGAAGAGGGCAATATTCTAGAGATGTCCAGGCACACCAGCATGTGGTCAACACATGGCTAGAGTATGTGCAGAAAGAACTGGATAGCATAGTGTAAAACATCAACCCGGAATCCGAACATATGTGCACAAACAGTTAGTCAGTGTTAACAAACATTCCCTCCACAGGTATACCAGGTAAGAGGTGCATACTGCAGGTAAAACTGGTTCATGTGTAATGATGTTGACAGCCATATCAGTGTCCAGTATATATCTATAGAGTAGTGTAGTAAGACTTGTAAGGTACAGATAACAGCACTGACTAGGAAAGTAATGTTGAGTACAGGAATTTACTACCTGTTAATTGACATCTTTCTCTCCCCCCACCTTATCTCCAACAATAATCAGCATACCCACCCCAACTGGTATGTACTGACTCTGATAATGGCCAATCGTTTGATAAATATTCTAATGGTTCCCATGCATGTGCCGTATTGAATTATTCCAACATTGTTGTCATGGTGCCATCAATTTACCTGCATGCTGTTTGTATTACAACTGTGGTCCCATATATACGTGTTCTTTTTGCTATGCAACTGTTCCGTATCTGGTGTCTGGGTTAATGGGAATATCTATGCATGCTGTATTACCTATCCCTGGTATGTATTGACTATTACTAACCCATATATGATGTTGAAATCTACACACTATAGCATGCTTGGGAAGGTTGGTCCCAGCAGCCCACCTGTCCCACCTCAGCTGCCCGAGGCACCAGGTACCAGCATGTCTGTGGCCACACCCCGCACCTCCCTGTCTGTTGGTCCTGCATCACCTTCAGGTGGAGCAGTCTCAGGGGATGGGGCTTGCCCCCCCTGGAAGTAGGCACGGACAGGCACCTGTCACCCATTGCCAGGTTGGGCCATGGTGAATAGAGCCATCGACCAGCAGTTTGGTGATCTTCTATGCCTGCTTGAGGGCCACATGTCGGAATTAGAGATCAGCCTGGATCTGTGGCTCAGCCCCTAGCACAGCCACCTTCGTGGCTGTGAAGGTGCAGTGGTGACTGCCCATGTGTGGGGACCTCAGTCACACTGTTACCAGGGGCTTGTGGGCTTCCAATATCCCAACACCCCTCCCCATCAAAGTGTTTACCCCGCAAATGTGTCATGTATGTGTCGTGTGTGTCTTGTCTGTCTGTTAACCTACCCAACCTACCTCCCCAAATATACCTACTACCCCTCCCCAACATCCCACTCTCACCTGAAAAAAAAAGGGCAATCTGTTCCCACAAAAAAATCTCACCCCATACACAGCTGTCCATTTCACACACGTGTCCACTGGACACATGTAATCTGATCTAATTGGCATCGCAATGAATTTTTCTTGTCCTCACACCTCTTCCAGGAGTTTTTGAGTCCAAATCTACCTCCAAATTCAGTGTACCTGCACAGCTGTTGCTGTAGAAGAAATGGGCAGCTATGGACCTTTCCTATACCCTTCCTGCAAATCCCTAGCTATCTTGCCTACTATCGTTCCCTA
Organism: Protopterus annectens; assembly: GCF_019279795.1. Classification (NCBI taxonomy): domain Eukaryota; kingdom Metazoa; phylum Chordata; order Ceratodontiformes; family Protopteridae; genus Protopterus; species Protopterus annectens. The sequence goes on along the minus strand of NC_056732.1, from coordinate 1,365,515,253 downwards.
TTTGTGCCCCTTTTTCACCACTTCCCTATCACCCCTTTTTCTTTTCTTTTAAAGAAATTAGCTCGGGGGTAAGCTGGAGTAGACACTTGTAAGCAGCAGAAAGCAGGTTTCAACCTGTTTGCACAGGAGTAAGCATAGCTACAAAAGTTAAGCATTTTACAAGCTAACTGAGTGTATGAAA